>NC_067401.1:85656533-85751533 GCF_016432865.1 Antechinus flavipes | reverse complement strand
ACTTACAAATAAGGTCTATGGGAGTAGCATGGAAAACGTTTGCTGTTTTTCCCTTTTTTTCCCCTTTGCTTTTGTTTAAAATTTGATCGCCTTAACTACTGTAAACATAGCCTATTTTTGTGCTTAAGATACTGAATGGAAAACTCCATTGTGTGTTGCTGGACTGTTTTGGAAATATTTGGTCAAATGTGTGTTAATTTGGCTGTAATGGCATTTAAAGCAAACAAAAAAAAAAGCTGTGAAAATGGCCTTGGAGCATTATCTTTAGTTACTTGAAGAGTTTCTAGTTTTTTTTTTTTTTTAAATACAGTTTATGTTAAGATACATTTTTATTAATTTAGAGAAGACAATCAATGTCTGTGAGAAAACGGACTTTCTTTTGTTTTTTTTTTTGGTTTTTTTTTTTTTTTTTTTGTGGTCATTGTGAGTGATTGCTTTTTCCTCTTATTAGTTTCACATTCTTTCTTTGTTCTAAAACTTAGACTGACATCTAGCTTTGACAATCATAGTACGTTTTATTTTCCTGAGGGGGGAATAACTTATGATGCTGTTTAGTTTTGTACTCTTGGTGTGTTGGTGAATTTTTAAACTGTGCTAACTGCAATAAATTATATGACCTGAGAAGCAGATTCCTGGTGTGTGTTCTTTAAAAGTTGGATTATGTATCTCATAAATGGTAATTTTGTATTTTGTGAAGTACATGTTTTTAAAATAGCTTTTATTGACAGTTTATGAAATAATTTGACTAAAAAGGATTCATTTGGAAGAGATCCTAAGGTTTTTTGTCTATCCATATAAGTTACCAAATTCACATATTAAAAAAGATTTTTGCATAAAGTAATAATTATCCCGTAGATACTACTGAATATTGAGGTAATTGTCTGGAAACTTATGCTTCTTTTAAATGCCATAAGATTTTTAGCATAATGCTGCTGTTCTACATTACCAATCTAAAAGTTATAAATCAGTTTTCATGTGTAATTTTACCCTAAATAGATTGGTCAAATCTATTCTCTTGTGTTCTGGTTTAAGTGGAAAATTGAAGGAGACGGGACGTCTTAATTTGGAAGACTGCTTGGCTAATGACTGGAATTCTAGGCAATAAAATTAGCAGCCATTCAGAATGTCTGTAAACGTGCAGTACCTTTTTGTTGTTCCGAGGAGAGAACTCAAAATATTTGTTTTGATTATCACTTTTAAAAATTAATAAATATTTCTCTTAAAAATGCACATTGTAGAAATTAAACCTAGCTAAATATTTAATTATTTTTTTCCCTGAATGATGGTTTCAAACTTGTCTTGCCTGGGATTTTTAATTTGAGAAATCTAATGCTGGTTGAACTAGATTGTTGCGGAGTTTATAAAAAATCTAAAGAAGCTTTCATAATAATGCTATCAGAAATACTTTACTGTCATAACAGAGTAACATATCCTCTGGCAGCTTTTAGTTCTTTAACAGAAACTACTTCTTGAAATGTATATAAGTTAAATATCAGTTCAATATTGCTACAAGTACTTAAAAGAAAAAACCCTTCACTTTGCTTGATGAGTGGAAATTATTTCTTTGTTTAAATTCTAAAGATATTAGTATTTAATAAACTTCAGAGGAAGTATGCAAACTTACTGATCTTGAAAATCAGTTCAGCAGTGGTCTTTAAGTTCAGTAGTGGTCAGAGTGAGAGACTTCATTGTAGCGCATGCTCTGTTCATAACATACAACTTGGAATAACCTATTTCCTTTTCAGCTTGTTGACTTGGGTTTGTATTGCATGCAACTCATTTGACTGTGATCAAGCAAACATTGTTTCACATGAAAGGGAAATATATAACAGACCTTTGCAAACAGTTGATTTCTTGCATAGCTATTAGCCATTAATAAAGCCTTATATTTTAAGTTTCAATAAGGAATCCCTGCATGGAACAATTAAAAGCTGCAAAGACTTGCTTGGTATCTGTTCCTTTACCTTTTCCAACTGAGTATCAGGATGACCCTGTTGTTTATCAGTAATTCGTCCCAATATTCTTGTCTAATTAATGGCTGTTAAATATACTCTCTTAAGAGTCTCTACCATGTCAACAATTTAACATCACTTTTGATTTCATTGTCAGCATCTGCAATTTTAATAGAAATGTATTGGGTATTTTATACCATCAGATTCAGCATTCAAGACATTTATATGGAGACGTTGAAAAAATTATAAAACTGATCTTTTATAAAAGCATATATAAGAGTAAAACCAATTTTATATAAAACGGGAATGAAGCATTTAAAATGGAGAATTTTTAAGTTGTCAGAATAAACGTTTTCAGCACAAAATTTGCCATTCCTACATGAAGTGAAAGATCCATTCGTTTATAATACATGATAAGTTGATAACTTGAAACAAGGAAAAAAGTTTAATTATTTCTACATAGGGATATCAACTTAATTTTTTTTGCTTCTCTCTGCTTGCTAATTAAATACATACATTTTTTATTTTCAACTTCCAATCAGTCAGTGTGTATGGTTTTAAACTACTCAGTGATACTAAACATTGTACGGGATAGAAAAGATGCTTTTTCACCTGTTCAGGAAAACTGGATTAATTGTCTTTTCAGTTAAGGATGCTACTGGGAGTATTAATATGTGTGTCTAGCCTTTCATGAATACTTGCAAAGAAATCATCTTTGGTGGGTTGGTTTTTAAGTGACTAAAACGGTTTTTGTCAAGTGTTTTGTTCTAGATGGCTACCAAAGACGAAGCTTTTTCTTTTTTCACAAGATGAGCTCAATACTTGTTAAAGCTTGCTACTATAAACTTGGCAATAAATACTCAAACTGTAGAACCTTAAATTTTAGCATTTCATCTTAAAATATCACATTTTCTAATCTTATACTTGCCATGCCGTTAAGATTTAAAAGGGAAACTGTCCTTTGATTTTCAACTTAATTCTACACATCCCTGTATTATGATTAGTTATATTTATTGTAATCAAAATTTGTAGATATTAATCTACTATGTCTATAACTGTTTGATGTTTGTTTCAAAGTTATTTTTGAGGTTAAAGAAAGCTATAGTAAATACAATACTTCATTAGGTATGACCATTTAAATGCATAAGCTCACTGTTTTTATCCACTATTTCCTTTTCATCAAAATATTAGTTATCAGTGTTTTCAGAAATACTTTAATAAATTATTGTTTAACTTTATTTTAGCTTTCATCTGTCATCAAATAGAAATTTTTACAATTGTAAAAATAAATTTGCCCTTAAAATTATTTTACTTGATCATCAAGTAATTAATTATTTCTATAGGAACAAATTATCTGTAACCCATTTATAGGAATATCTTTGGAATATACAAAAGTAAAGCTACTTATCACAATTATAAATCATGATACTGATGCAAAAAGAAATGATTCCAGTATACAGCCAAAATCTAGAGCCTATTTTGATGACAGAAAATACGGGTAAATCTTTCAGGTTGTCCTAATAGTATTACTATTTTTTTTAATCGTTTTGTTTTTCTTTTTTTTATAAAAAACTTTAAAATAATCACTTAAACTTTTGGATTCTTTGTTGATGCACATTGGCAGGATCTTCTATAGAATCTCTCAAGTCAAGAGTTGCTGTTTTCATATAGCTAAAGTGCGATATTAAGAGAAAGGCAAGTGAATTGGTACGCCACACTGAATCTATCCAGACTGTCCAGTTATATTTTAATGGCTTAATAAGTATTTAAGTCAAAATACTTTGAGTACTAAAGCTCTATGTAATTGTGGAATTAAAAATTGAGGGAGAATACTTTTACCTGAAATATCCAAATAATTGACAATATATCAGTGTTTCCTATTTGAATTACAAAAAAAGCCCTTAATTAGTAGTTGTGTGTAAAGATATAACTTGAGTTAAGACAATGACTATTATGACCTAATTTTTAAAAAGTTTTTTTTTAAAGATTATCAGCATCATTTAAGAACTTTTACCCTAATAAACATTTTTTTAAAGTTACCCAATTTAGTTATGTGGGTCACATTTGTGTTCTTGCGTCAAGATTGAGTTGTAATTTCTATTACAAATCTTAATTTCTAGGACTTTATAAGTAGGTCATTTTAATGCCTTCCCTTGGCCAAAGCTAGCTACCTCACATACGCTTTGCCTAAGGTAAAGTTCTTAAATTCAGGGTAAAACTAATGGATATTCTATTTATGAGCCCAAAGCAAGTGAGACATCTTCCTTTACCCTTCTATTTCAGAAATGGTTACCTTTTTGCCATGGGAAAGAATCTAGTTTCTTTGGCAGGAAAGCCCCATTTGGCTTTAAAGTATATCTTTAATAAGTTTCAGTGAGGATATTCAGAATGAGTTTTGACAGGCTAGGGAGGATATCTATGTAGAATGTATAGATAGAACTGATGTATTTGCAGGTATAGTTTAATTAAAAATTAAATAGCTTTTATTAAGTGTCAGCATGAATTTAATGTATATATAGGAATTTTAAGTCACATCAGCATGCCAATACACAGATTTGCACAATGCGTGTTTGGAGTCTTTCCGAGCTACTGCATGAAAAATGTGTTTGAATATTGGTAAAATATTTATAGGGTGGATTAAGTCTGTTGTTTAAACCCATAACACATATGCAATTATACTGTACTTGAAAGAACAGCATGGCCTTGTATACATTGCCTAACTAAAGCTAAGTTGTTATTCCAAAGCGTTTAAAAAGAATACTAATTACCCATGTTAAAAGCATAAGCTTTAAAGTACATATATACACATATTTCTATACATTTACAAATTTAAAAAGACATTACAATTTTACCTTTTAGAAGCATTTTTTCTGATAATCCTAACAAGCTTTTTGTATAGCTTTGATTAAACACAGACACACACACACATACACACACATGCACGCACACATACATATACAGAAACATTATTGACTTTCCATCTGAATCCAGTCTTATTTAAATGTGCTTTTACAGACTTAAAATATACAGTGACCTTTTCCATGGAATCACTCCTTTGGAACTGTTGGGAGGGTTATCATATAAATTAGCTGTTTGGTAAATGTTTAAGTGCCAATTACATATTTACCAGACAGACAGTAATGCTTCCTAAGGATGCTTATTTAGACAATTTTTGGAAAGGCATATTGGCACAATAATGTGTAATTAAAACATTTATGAAAACTATTTCTTGCACGTGCACCATAGCTACTATGCTTTTTAAAGTTAGTGCCATTTACTTATATTTAGTGTGAAAAATTCCATTGCTTCTAATTCATAACTACTCCAATTTATTTACAATCCTAATTGATTAAAAGATGGCCCATAAACATCTTCCAAATAATTATAAAAGATGCTTCTAAACAACTAGTTTTCAGAAGAGGAATCTTAGAGAAGCATGATAGGAAAGAGCAAAGATAGAGGTCTAAAACTTACAAGAATTATTTATACCAAGGAAAAAAGTTTAAGTACATCCCATAAGACATAAGTAATATCGGCCTCCATTTCCAGACATTTTTAATAAAACTATATGGACATAAACCTTTACCAAAGAGACACAAATACGATGCTTAATTAAGCCTTCCATTTTATGAAAAAACAATTGTGATTGTCAACATTTTTTTAAAGTCTGCTTTACTGGAGGTAGAGAGTTTGCCCTTTGTGACTCACTTGATAGAGTGATCCAGAGCAGTGAAAGAACAAAGATACACAGCTTAATTTTTCCATCCTTCCTACCTAGAGAGCCTTTATCTATGGTTAGACAAATTTGTTTGCTTTTTGACTTTTGAACATTAGCTCTAGAAGCAAATTTAAAGTGAAAATCAAATTCTAGATCTGATCCATTCATATATTAGCACCAGCATCCTTAATAGTTATCAACCACTGATGATCTAGATATGAAGGAGAGCATTGAGGTATTTCAGCATTCTCTTTACAAAGTGGGACAATTAACTCCTGTGTCCCCTTCAAATTAAGCCCTTTCTTTGAAGGGAAAAAAACCCCTAACAACTGTGTATGTATTAGGGACACAGTGAGTTCTTACTTTTCAGGAAAAGTACAAAGTCTAGAAAATGTGCTTTCTCACATTCTATTTATGTTACTTTACTTGAGGGATGCCTCAAAGCAGTATTGAAACAACTCAGATTCAAAAAAGAAGTTGATTAGCCAACCAGTTTTCTTTCTAATAAGCTTATCCTGCGTTAAAATATATTTTAATCAAAATAATAGGTTAACAGACATATTTAACACTAGGTAACTTTAAATGATTGCTAATCATTAACTTTAAAAAAATACCTCATAATTACCTAGGGTTTTGAAATTTAGAATTGTATGATTTTAGATCTGGAAGGAACCTTGGAGATTGGATAAATTAAAAGAGATTACCTGCAAAGACATAATAGAATTAGCATTTGAAGCCAAGCCCTTTTTAATTCAACAAATGTGCCTGCTGTTTGCAGGATGCTGCAGGGCTCTGGGGATATAAGGATGAAAAATGGCAGTTCCTGTCCTCTAGGAGCATAACATCTAATCTTATGCTTATTGCAGATGAAGCCACTGAACACCTACATAAAATGACATTTGGATAGTTGCAATATAACATCAATAATTGATGTAACAGCTCGTACAGAGTCCAATACCCAATACCCATTCCTCCTTAAAAAAAAAAAAACTCACAATGTCTGAATGCAACAACAGATTAATCTTTCTGTCTTTCTGATTAATCACAGTACTTTCTTCACAATAACTTTAGTGAAACAGGTGATTTAACTATCAGCACATCTATTTTGCAGTTGCAAATAGAGAAATTGAGGCCTGAAGAAATTATACGACTTGCCCAACATCAAATGGCTATTTAGTAAAAATGGGGATTTTAAATCTAGATCTCCTGATGCCAATATACCAATGAGTGAAAACAAAAAATTCTAAAGTGAGGCAATCCTGACATTTTTTTACTTAGATATCAATATATGTATATAATTTTCTTTCTCCTAAAAGTATCATAATAGCAGTTATAAAACCTTAGAAACAAAATGATATATACCATCATTTTGTAGTCCTGGCTCAAGACATATCCTGGAGCAGTTGCTTGAATATAATACTATGAATAATCATTGAAATATTTTTTTATTTAAATGACAAGTCACTGACTATAATTCACTGTTTCAAAGTACTCTTTTATATCTGTTAACTATTTTGTACAATAGCAACTACTCTCCTATTGAGATTCTGATCTAAAGTGTAAGCTTTTATTTTCTCCTTTTGGGGAGTGGGACAGTCTGGATCTATTACTTTACTGGTAAAGGTGAACTCTATTCATGATATGGATTGGAAACTCAATTATATTTAAAGAGTTGTCTGATATCACTGAGGTTAAGGGATCTGTCCATAGTCACAAAGTTAATATATGAGAGAAGCAGCACTTGAACCCAAGGCTTCCTAATTCCAAGATCTAACAAGAGCAATAGCAGTATGTCAGCTGTCCTCCAGCTATCTCTATTTAAGAATAATTGAAATATAGGACTCTCAGAGCTAGAAAGAGTCATAGAAAGAATTTCTAACTCCATTCTTTTATAGATAGGCAAATGCCCTAGATCATCACAAAGGTAAGTGTTAGTAGTTGGAACTAAGAATCCAGGTTTCTTGATTTTCATGCCATTGCATGAGGTGTAGTTATTAGGTCTCCATTAAAACCTGAGTAGTAATAATAAAGCTACACAACTTTAAATCTTGAAATCTTAAAATTAGAAAACATTTCAATTCATTCCAACTACCTGAAAAGTCGATTGTTAGAATTTCTCTCTCTTTGAAGATAGAAAACATGCAAACCTTAAATAGTTTGTCCTGGAATGTGGAAAACCTGACAAAAATTGAATTTGAAATTGGAATTTTAAGGCTTCTATAATTTTTTAAATATTGTCATTTTTTTTAATATCATCTGGATTTGCCCTTGTGTCTCCTTCCTTTCCCCCAGAAGAGAACTATCCCTTAATAATGATTTATTTTAAAAAGACAAGAGGAAAATCCATCCATCAAAAATATGACTTTATATGCAATGTTCCATACCAGTGGACCACATCTAATTTCTGAAAATAAGACAAGGAAAGTATCTTCTCATATATTTTTGGGAGGACCAAATTCATTCCTTGAATTTATATAGGCTTTATTTTTTATTATTTTCCATGTACATTGCTATAGATATTATATTTGTTGTTTACCTGATTGTTTACTTATCATCAGTTCATGTAAGTTTTTTCCATGCTTCTCTGTATTCATTGTTTCATATAGCACAGTAATATTCCATTACATTCATATACCACAAATTTTCAACCTATTTTGGTTCATCTAGTTGGGCATCTATTTTGATTTTAGTTTTTTGCTGCCACAAAAAGTGCTACTAAAAATATTTTGGTGTCTGCAGAACCTATCTTTTTGTCAGTGGCCTCTTTATGATATATACCCAGTAGTGGAATATTTAAATTCAAAGGAATCCTCATTTTAGCCACTTTTCCTGCATGATTCAAAATTACTTTCTAAATGATTACTAGCAATTTACAGCTCCACCAATAATGCTATAGTAGTGCACCTGTCTTTTCACAACCCCTCCAACTTTGTTCCCATGTTTTTGTTCTAGGATTAATAAAAACATTCTGGGTTAAAAAAAAAAATCTGTAACTACATTTAATGACTTCTAGCTATGTGTAAACTTAGAACTTTGACAAAAAGGACTTTGAAATATGTTCATGAAAAGAAGGAAGGAAAATAAGAATAAAGGATGGATGGATGAATTGACACTGTAGTTGAGAAGTCATTTCTAAATGCATTTTGAAGGGTACTTTTTGATGACTATATCATGCCTAAGCAACACTTAAGATCTGAGGACTCCACCAACTGCAGCCTTAACCTCTCCCAATTTCAGACTATCCTCTTCCCATAGTTTAGAGCTAAGAAAAACAAGACTGCATGTGTTGCCAAAGCATCCAATTTGTACACACACAATAAGGAAATACTTGTTGGATAAGACTCCTTTGGTGACTGATTATGCTCTTTTTGGATTGTTAAAGAAAGGGGGCTGTGTGACCCTAGGCAAGTCACTTAACCCTAATTACCTCAGGGGGGGAAAAAAGAAATAAAGGGGGAAAAATGTATCAGGAGTGTGAGGGTAAAGCCAAAGAACAACTTCAAGTCTTTAGTAGCTGCTAAAATGGAAGAAATGAATATTTCTCCATTTAATTTGAAAAGGAGCTATAGTTTCTTAGAATTGCATTTTCATTTCTCTCCAAGCTTCATCTATCTACTTGAAGGAATTGTCAAACGAGTCAGGAGAACTAAATGCCTGGTTCTGATATTTTGGTGGACCAAGGACATTTTTATTCTCCTCCTGAGTCCCAATTTCCTCATTTCTAAAGTGGGGATAATTTCACAAGGTGGGAATATCTAATGAAAGGGCATATGTAAAAAAAACTTTGCAAACAGAAAATCTGTAAAAATGTGACTTACAAATATTATTGTCAATATTTATATTAATATATTCAAGACTCAGCATTTCAAAGGTAAGGTAGAGAAAAATCCTAAGAGACCTAAAGTAGTCTGTTCAGTTTCCAACCCAGACACATAATTGCTGTTTAAACCTAGAAAAATAATTTAGCCTCTCAGAGTCCTAAACAACTCTTAAAGGCTATAGGTTATAAACTTGTTGCTGATCTTCACTGATAAAGGGAACTTCCGCTCCTAATATTCCCTACACCAGAGAAATCATAGGTGGGGACTGCCCCCTCCAGACAAGATAAGACATTAATTATTATGCCTCAATTGTTGCATTTGTAAAATGGAAATCCTGATATCTGTCTTCATTCCCATCTTGAGGATGTTGTACAAACGAACATGAAAAAAAATTTTGAGCCCTTGTGATATAATGGATGGAGAAGTCTTGAAAGCAAAAACACCTGCTTTCAAATGCCACCTCAGGGACTTACTAGCTTTGTAATTCTGACCATGTCATTTAACCTAAATCTTAGTTTCTTCAGTTGTAAATTGAAGGCATTGTGCTCTATGACCTTTAAGGTCCCTCCAAGCTCTAAACCAATGTTCCTATTAAAATAAGTATCAAATATTTGTGAACTGCTCTTTTTTTCTAACAAATTTTTTTTTATAAAGCTTTTTTTTTCAGTTATCATAGGTTATTGTGAATTATTGCATAATATTTACTGAGCCCTAGTAACTTCAGTGCTCTATCCCCTGAGGCAAATCAGGAATCAGGAAGGCTCTTCTTTATGAGCCTTTTCAAATCTGGCCTCTAACACTAGCTGTGTGACCCTGGGCTAGTCACTTATCCCCATTAGTCTTGGTTTCCTCATTTGTAAAGTGAGCTAAAGAAGGAAATGGTAAACTCTCCAGGATCTTTGCCAAGAAAACCCCAAATGACTGAAAACAACTGAACAAACATTACCTCGAGCTATTCATCTCTCTACCATGCATTGAAGTAATTTGTTTTTTAATAAACTATGATATTTCAAAATATAGTAATTTTAAAAAATCATTTACAGATATATACTTATGTTTATAGGATCCTTATATAATTTATATCACAGTCAATAAAGTATTAAGTACCTACTATGTTCCAGGCATTATACTACCCATTGAATATACTAAGAAAAAAATTCTTCAGTTCCTGCCCTCAAGGATCTTTCATTTTTTTTTTTTTTGGAAAAAAAAACATGTATACTTAGAAGTATAGATACACACAAAAAAACCACATATACGTACAGAGTAATTTCAGAGAGTAAAGGAGGAACCCCTTGTATCTGGACATGAAAGACAATATATTTAAAGGCATGGGGGAGAAATATATAATCAGCCTAGACAATAGCTTGGAGCTAGGTGGTGAGTAACTTTAAAAATCAAATGGAAGCATGCACACACACACACACACACACACACACACACACACACACACACACTTTTTTTTTCAATAAATTTCTCAGAATCCTTTATAGTCTATCTGATGCAACTAATCCAATATTCTAGGGCAAGGATCAACAAATTCTTGGATGGTATTTAGTAAAGTCATCATGATCCCTTGAGGTTTTTTTGGCATAGGAATAGTAATTAACATTTATATAGTGCTTTAAAATTTGCAAAGCACTTTCCTTTGAATTCTTTCATTTCATTGTACCAAAGACTACAGATATATACTTAGGCCCCTACCTGTAGAGCTAGACGGGATCTCATCCTTTTAGAGACAAGGAAGCTGAGAGGTTGAATGTGACGTCTACTTTAACACAATTGCTAAACCTTGTGCAACTATATGGTATGTTGGATAGAATGCCCAGCTGGGAATCAGGGAGACTCATCTTTCTGAGTTTAATCTGGCCCCAGACACTTACCAGGTGTACTACTTAGGCAAATCACTTATCCCAATTTACCTCAGTTTCCTCATCTGTAAAATAAGCTGGTGAAGAAAATGACACACCACTCCAGTATCTTTGCCAAGAAAATCCCAGAATGGGGCCATGAAAAGTTGGACATTGTCTGAAGTGACTCAACAGCAACAACAAACCAAAGGCTCTTGATCCTCTCCAAGTCTAATTTGTATTTCCCCCAAAATCTACGGCCCCATTCCCTTTTCCTTTATCTCCTTCCTTCCCTCACCATTTTTACTGGGGAACTGAATTTTGCCATTTCCTTCTCCGGTGGATTAAGGCAAACAAGATGAAATGACTTGTCCAGAGTCATACAGCTAGTAAGTGTGGGAGGCCAAGTTTGAACTCATATCTGCCTAATTGTAAGCCCAACATTCTAATCCATCGAACCACCTAGCGATCTTGGATCTACACTTAGCATAGACTGTATTCATGTACAGTGAAAAATGTACCTCAGCAAGAATAATGATTCTGCTTTCAGAGGACCAACATTCAAAGCTTGCTTCTCTGTTATTTAGTACTTATATATTTAGTACTTATATATGATTTTGGGCAATCCCAAACTTCCCTGGTCTCATTTGCTCCATTTGTAAAAAAAAAAAAAAAAAATGAGGAGGTTGGTCCTTTCTAAAGTCCCTTTCACCTTTTACCTGTGATATATCAAATTTCAGAGCCTAAGGAATGCTGCCTAATAGTGGAAAAAATCCCTTGGGGTCAGAGTAAGGGAGGAATGCATACAATAAAAATTCACAACAGAGGGAAATGTAGTACCGTGGTATGATGCAATGTCCTACATAAAGAAACTTTTTTTTTTTTTAACAAATATTGAGCAGTCCAAAGTTGGGACTCAACTTTTTAACATAATAGGAGTAAGTCTTGGATGACCTCAGAACCCCCATTCAGCTTGTCAGAGTTCTGGTTGTCCACTTCTCTCTTTGAAGCAATGCCACTTCACAAAAATATCCAAGCCACAAATAATCTATTTTTCTCTTTCTTCTTTCTCTTCTTCTTATGATAACTCAAACCTTCCTTTTGATTTTTCAGTTTTCATAGCTATTTTTTGATGGTAGTGGCTTTAACTATATATGTTTGGTGAAATATTCTTTTTTGTTGATTTATTTAATACTTTGGTTAAAGATTTAAAAAACACAGGGAAAATAAAACACCAACCCTCTGCTTGGTGCCATAGACTGAGTCCAAAGGACATTAGCTGCTCCGTTGCACACATTGGAGTGGAGAGTTTACTGTGAGCATAGTTCTACTAATAGATTGGCAATTTTATAAAAAGGTTTTAAAAGGATTTTGTTTTTAAAATTTCTGCATTTTTAAAAAATAGGCTCTTAGAGATTTGTGCTGAAAGCCAGGTTATTAATTTTGCAATGTTTTCTATAAATGTGATCCTTTCCTCACTGACTTCAGGAATGAGATTTTATTTATTTCCTCTCTGGTTTGTCTATGGGAGTCAAGGTGAAGGGGCCATCTCAGGGATTGTCTTAATGCCAGTTGATGAATCATGCACCAGGCAGAGCGGAAGGAGGCCTTTGTTGACAGCTTTCCATCTGGTCTTTGAATACAGCCCATCTTTCATGTATAGCACTATAAATGTTACTAAATGGCATTAGTTAAATAAAAGGTACTCCTGAACATCACTCCTCCAAGAAGACAAAGCAGAAGATGCCCCTTAGAGAAGAGAAGGCATGTCAGAAATGTCAAGTATAGAGAATAGGAAAGCATTTTGCATGTTGAACATTTGAGTCTGTGTATTGTGTCTATTGCTTTGACAGTTGAGTATTTAATATTCAAAAGAACTATTTAAAAAATAATCCAACTGGACTAGACTCGAATGAATGAATCAAGTTTGCATGGTTAAAAACTAATGTCTTAGGAATTTTAGTAATTATTATAGGGACAATGATAATCATAACTTATGCTCATCTAGTGCTTTACATGCATTATCTCAATTTTATACACGTATCAAACTTGTACACATTATCTTAATTATCCTCACAATAATTCTCTGAAACGTGTTTTAGACATTTTCACCATTTTACAGATGAGAAATCCTACTGAGATGTTAATTGACTTACCCAGAGTCACACCCTTAATTTGTGTCTATAGCAGAATTTGAATCCAGATCTGCTTGACTTTGAGTGCACTGATGTGATCAAAATGGATCATGTCTTTATGAAAACTATCTTGTTTTTCAGGTATATATGCTTACACCAATCCCCCCTCTAACAATGAATAATGTTTGCAACTCAAACAGGAGTATGAAGGATGTAAGATATATTTTCCACAGGGATTAAAAAAGAAATAGAAAAAGAGATTATCTGAGTCATGGGGTAAAGCTCTGTGATACATTGCACCATCCAGTCTGTGTCTGAACCAGCACAGATCTTTTTTTTTTTTTTTTTTTTTGAAAGATTACTTCTTGGCAAACTAGATATGCAAATGCCAGAATACAGTAAAACCACATTTAATTGGACCCACTTGCCAACTTCTTGAACACAGCTTGGATTATTTCACTGGAGGCTGCTTCTGTTAAAAGCTGGGGGAGGAGGAAGCGGCATATTGACAAGGCTTCAGATCATTTTTTTTTCACTAGAAGTACAATTATGCAATGCGCCAAGTTTGGAAGTATTTTACTATGTTTAATAATTATTATTAAAGATATTGTAAAACATATGCATTTGTGGAGTGGGAACGTAACATGAGTAAAATCATGTCATCAATTCTACGGTGGATTTATTTCTCTTATTTTGTTTTGGATTTGATGGACTTCTTAATTGATGCTAGCCTCAACTCTCCGCACTGCAAGACTGGATTTTTCCTCTTAGCTAGCTTTGAAGTGGTTATCTCTGTTCAGGGGAAATCTTAACATTAACCATGTAAAGGGATGAAAATATAAGGGATTTATTTTAAAATTTAAGATGTTTGAAAACATATCCTGAGCATGTAACTTGTCCAGTCCAGTAGAAAAGGAAAAAAAAAAAAAGCCCAAGTATTTCTGCAAATATGTTAACATCTGAACACAGAAGCATAACAAAGAGTCCCCTTTCCTGCTGTAGCAACCTTTCTTCCTTTGGGACTGGTGATATGGAAATATGGGGACCCATTCACAGTCTCCAACTCCATTCAGGTATTTCCTTGTTTCAGTTAAAGCTAAAACTGCATTGTCATCCCTTAACTGTAAAAACAGAATACAAAACCACCCACCCGTACAAAAAAAAAAAAAAAGCCCACCAAAACAAATAAAAGCGAAGCAAAAAGCCGGGGCTCTAGGTCATGTATCGAGACTAAGTGATGTTTCATAATCCTCAATTGCTGCTTTTCAAGTTTCTTTCTCAAGAAGAAATACTCTGAAATTTCTATTCATGAAATTGAACAAAGGTGCCATCCCTAATGATTAGTAAGATGCTTGGGATTGTTTGCACTGAACTCCACATGCTATGTGAAAACCCCATGATTTTCTCACATTCCAATTCAAGCTGCTTAGCAATCATGCTTCTCTCTTCCGAGTGTGGTTATGTCTCAGTTATATTTCCGTATGCACTGCAAGTTCATTGTTATGTTCTGCTCTCCAGTGAAGTATATATGGACAATAGTGAGTGAATGAGGAAGAGGACTGCAAGTGGAAAAGGACTGTATACACACATCTAAATACTTTCCACATAAATGAAATTCCTTTCCCCTTTTTAAAAATGCATTATCAAATAGCATTCCTGAATGATTAAAAAAAAACAAAATAACAGCTTACCCTCGTACTGAGATCACAGGGTGTTTTGCTCTGTATAGCTCTGTGGTATTATTTTCTTCTTTTTAAAGATGAGAAAACTTAGAGCTTAGAGCTGGGGAGTTACTTGCCCATGATCATAAAGCTAGTGAGTGCTAAAACTAGGGCTCAAACCCAGGCCTTTTGATTGTAAAATCAGTGTTCTTTCTACTATCTTTTACTGCCTTTTAAGTATTCTTATTGGTTTTGTGTTTTTGTTTTTGTTTTTTGCTTGTTTTTGGCTGAGGCTAGGTCACATTTGAACTCAGATCCTCCTGATTTCAGGGCTGCTGCTCTATTCACTGCACCACCTAACTGCCCCAGGTAATCTTATTGTAATAAGTTTGCAAAGTACTTTATCTCGCACCTGAGCCTCACAACTGCATGGAATGAGTACAGTTTTATTTTAGAGATAGAAATGAAGGCTTAGAAAGCTAAAATGACTTGGCAAGTGATTATTAATCACTTATTATATTATTTGGGCATCCAGGTGTGGCCCCAGTGAACAGAGTGCTAGTTCTACAGTCAGGACAACTTAAGTTTAAATTTGGTTTCAGACACTTACTAGCTGAATGACTCTGGGCAAGTCACTTAAACCCTGTTTGCCTCAGTTTCCTCATCTATAAAATGAGCTGGAGAAGGAAAGGGTAAACTTTTCCATAATTTTTGCCAAGAAAACCCCAAATGAGGTCATGAAGACTTTTTCAGGAATGAAATGAAACTACAAGTGATTAATAAATATTTATTGATTTTGATTGACTGAAATCACATAGCTAATAAGTGTCAAAAGTGGGATTTCAACCCAAATCCTCCGTTTACTGTACCATGCTGCTTGTGGAGTCTAAACCACTTGAATTTACTTTCTGACTATACAGAAACTACAGATTACTTTCTGCCTCAGTGTGAGGCTTGGTGTGCACAGCATATATAGCTAAGATTTGGTAATACCTTGAAGGTGCCCTTTATTAGTGATCTCAAAATCTTTTAGAAATTCAGTCACACTCCCCGAGAATATTCTGGAGAATATAGAAGTAACATTGTCCTTAATTCCTCAATCAGTCTTATGTCTGTAGATAGAATGCAAAATCTTTGAGAGCAGAAATAGTTTCGTATTTTTAGCTTTATATTCCCAGCACCTACCACTGTATCTGGCATATAGTTGGTGCTTAATTAATTCTCATCGATTGATTGATTGTAGAAGACAGGCCGTAATACATATTAAGGTTTCAAGGTAGTAATGCTTTTTCCTCCAAGGCTTCCCCACCTTCTTCAATGGCAGGGAATGGAACAAAGTGTCTCCACCCTCCTCCCTGTTCCCTGCCGATTTGATCAGCTGTATCCCAACCCTCCCTCATCCCCTACCCTTACCCTTAGTCGCCACTCATACAAAATATTCCCTCAATCTTGTCTCTTAGCTCCAGTTTCCTCCTAAAGAGACAGTTTGACTGCTGAATGTATTGATGGATGTTGGACTTTGGCAGACATCTCAATATGTCCAAAGTGGATAGTTATATCTCCATGCTCCTTTCATGCTCTCCTCTACAAAACTTCCTTAATACTTTAATGACTGAATAGTTATTGCCTTAGAGAAATTGAGAATTGGGAAATTCCTTAGCTTTAAAAGACCAAGATCTCTCACTACATTTAGGGTCATCACCAGTCATCCTGATGTATGTCAGACTTTTCATAGCCTTGCTTCTCTTAAATCCAATTCACTTGCAAGTCAAGACATCGCCTTTCTAATGTCATCCCTCCTTTTTGAGAAAAAAGGACAATAGGATACCTCCAGGTTTCTTGCTTCAGGTTATTCTCAATTCCTCACTTTCTCTCATCAACCACATCTAGTCATTTGCCAAATTTTATCATTTCAATCTCTAGAACAACTCCCATATCCATTCTCTTCTCTCTATTCTCACCACCTTAGTTCAAACTCCCAGTTACTTCTCCTATGCACTTTCCCAATGCCTCTCAATTTAATTACCGTGTTTCACATTTTGCCACTCTAATTAATTCCCCACAAGATTTTGAAAGTGATATTTGTCTTAGCCAGGTCTAACTGTATCATTGTCCTACTAAGTAAGCATTACTATTACTTGGTGTTTCTAGGGTAAAGTACAATTTCCCCTTCTTGATTTTTAATTCCCTTCACCATGCAGCCATAGCTTGTCATCTTCTTGCCCTGTCATGGCAACAGCCTTGTTCTACAGTCAGGACAACTTGAGTTTAAATTTGGTCTCAGACACTTACTAGCTAAATATCTCTGAGCAAGTTAGTTAAACCTTATTTGCCTCAGTTTGCCTCACTCTACCAGCCAGTTAGTCTGTCATTTTTTTTTTTCTATCCAATGGCATTGTCTTTCTTACCTCAGATAAGAATGGGATACATCCTTTCCTCACCTCTACCATGAAGAATACCTCACTTTCCTTGAAAAGTAGCTCGAGAGAAAGATTTGAGAAAAAGAAGTATATACAGAACAATTTTACACACATACACATATATACAGAGCTATTTGTCTCTAATGGTATCTATCTCTAGGGACAATGGGGAAGGAAAGAAAAAAAGGAAAAAAAAATTATAAGATAACTTTATCCTATATTTAAAAAGAATAACAAGTCAATATTATAATAGACTTGCAATTTCATATGCAATCATCTTTTTAAAAATTATGTTATGAAAATGCTTGTTTTAGACCATGAATTAAAAAAAAGAAAAGTAGCTCAAGTTCCACTCTCTATAGGAAGTCTTTTCTGATTCTTACTCCCTCAACAAGTACTAGAGCTCTCCCTTACCAAACTACCTTATGTTTCAATATATTGTATTTATTCTCTAGTTTTTAATGTACTTACACATGCACATATTGTCAACCCTTTATAGAATCTAAACTCCTTGAGGACAGGTATTATTTAATTTCTTTCTTCCCTCTACAGAATCTAAGCTTCCTGAGCTTATTTCTTTCTTTCCATCCTGGATATCTAGTACAGTGGTTAACATATATAAGTTCCTTTTAAATGTCTTGATTTATTGAAGTTGTTTTTTGCCACTTCTCATATGGAAATCCTTTGGCAGTATGCTTCAGCTTATTACATCCACCATTGTTATTGTTAGAAGTTTTTATAAAGTCTCTACTATGTGCCAGGTACAGTGTTAGACTCTAAGCATACAAAGGGAAAAAAAAGCAGTCTCTTCCCTTAAGGAACTTACTTTCTATTGGGGAGAAAGAACATATACATAAAAGCCATAAAAGATTTGTATGCAGTAGTTTCAGGGAAAAGGAGCTTGAAGGCTTCTCTGTAACCTACGCCAACAAGTCTGGGGAAAAAAGCCTAACACTTTCAATATTTAAGTAAAATAATCTGTACTGTTTTCTTCAAGTTGTAGAGCAGGTAGGGATCTGTATCGGTAAAGGAAGTTTTCTCATTTCTCCTAATGAAGTTTCTATCCTAATGAAGTCACAGAGATACATACTCTCCATTTCACAAATGATACATTTTTTTTTCCATTGTCTTTTTGGTCACTTGCACCTTTAATTCTTTTGAAATCATATGGTGTCATGATTTATTGTGGGAGAACCTCAATATTTTAAAATGGTAGTTTTGGGTTTTTTTTTTTTTTTTTTTGGCAGGTAGGAGGGATAGTGAGGGATTAACCTGGAGTCATTGAAAGCACTAAGGTTTTTTGTAAATGTGTTTTCAATCCAACTTCTCCCTTCTTCAATTCTGGCTAGCTTTTTCTCTGAAGTGCTCGTCCAAATACATGGACTGGAGTAACTCAATTGATCACACATCCTCATGCATATCATAGTGTGGGTCAGGATCTGATGCATAGTAAATATCCCTGTGACTCTCTGTATAGTGAGAACCCCAGGGCTTCTTTTTAGGGGCTCTTTAGAACTACTTGTTGCTTCTATACTTGGTGGACCAAGAGTCTCAATAAAATTATCTTTTGAATAAAAATGATTTTTAATTAGAATGAAAATCATGACTAAATATGTCCATTGGCCTACTGAGACTCATTAAGATCAGAGGGAGCCTTGTTTGAAATGGGAAAGTGTCAAAGGGTAGTGAACATTATCACTGACCTTTCCAATTTAAAAACCTGTTAATATATGTGGTTGGGAATGGGAATAGGGAAGAGTGAAAATGGGAAGGATAAATGTTTATTTTCTCACATTTTGATGTAATTTAAAAAATTCAAATAAGAATAACTTTGATAGATCCTTTAGAATATTCTCCTGTCTTTTAGTAATTCATTTAATGGATCCTCTGGCATCCTATGAGATCCTAGATTTAGAGCTAGAAAGCACCTTAGAAGCCATCTTATCCACACCCACCTCACCCCATCCCTATCTTGCTTGGTAAGAGTAAGAGTCTTACCCCAGGTCACATAGGTAATAAATGACAGAGCTAAGATTTGAACCCAGATCCTATGATCCCATAGCCATTATTCTTTCCATGGGACCTCTGAAAAATGTAATATTTGAAAATACTTCAACTTCAAAATATCCATGGTTTCAATGATTGGGTACTTCTTCCACATGTTAATAGATAACTTCCTTAGCTATTATACATGTCACCTTACCAATCTATGTGTGTATGTACATCTACACACATATATACATAGATGTGCATATGTGCACACAACACATACATGTATGTATATATAGTAGGTGTATATACAGTATATATATTTACTTATACATACCACTAACTGCTCTTCTGAGACCCTATCATAGCTTGGAATTATCAAAGGTTATGCCAGTAGGATATTAACTCTGCTAAATCTTACCAGGGTAGAAAAGTTTCAGGTAAATGCAGTTAATTCCATTCAGTGGAAAGAGTCTCAAACAAAGCCAGAGGACCTGATTTCCAATCCTGGTACTGCTACCTATTGAATGTTTGATTGGACAAATCATTTCACATTTCTTCAACTCATTTTCCTTATTTATAAAATGAATGAATGAAGTTAGATAGTTTCTTAGATAGTCTCTTCCAGGTCTAGTTATAAAATCCTACAATCTCAGGGATAAACTGAATATATTAGGACTAATTTGGCCTTAGAAGAAGTCTTTATTGGGACATTGTTTCAGAAGTTCCATCCTTTCATTAGTTTTTATTTTAAATATATATATATATATATATAGTCCTCTGCTTTGGTGGTTCCCAAACATTTTTGATGGAGCACCCCTTAGTTATAAAAAATTTTGAACATGTACACTCAAGATATGCATGCTTATTTAAAAAGAATATGCATGTTACTATATTAATTTAAAAGCATATGCATGTAGTACTGTACTAATAATTATATACATTATACAAGTTACACAAAAACAGAAATTTCAAAAAGGAGATGAAAATGAAATATTTAATCCTACAGCCACTGGAATTTAGGTGACATGATCAAATCCATGCTTTAGGAAAATCACTTTGGTAGCTATATGGAGAATGGGAAGGGACTAGAGACAGATAGATAAATTAAGAATCTATTACAATAATCCAAGAAGGAGATAGTATGTCTGAATGAGGGTGGTGGCTATGTGGTGGAGAAGGGGGTGGGGGAGGATGCAAGAGACTGTGTGGAGGTAACATGAGTAACACTTGGCAACTGATTACTGTGTGAGAATGAGGAGTTTCTGAACATAGTGATGTGGGGAATGGTAGCTGATAGTATAAAATACTGAGATGGGGAGAAGTGGTGAGCCATCTTGTATAAATGAGAGTGAGGCTTCTACATACTTAGCAGTGCAAAAAAAAATTTTGTGGTGAAATGCTCTTGAGAGGACCAGATACATTAGAAACATGTTATCTCTTTACCTCTCAGTTATTCTGTGAATACAAAATAACTAATACAAGATGAAATTCCTGTTTGGAACTGATTCTAAAAAGTCAAAATGAGAGGAGAGTTGTGCATTTATTCACTGAATTCAAGATAGTCTCTTAGGAGCAATTAATGATTAACTAGTTATCATGAAATCCTTCAGGCCATTGACACCATCTCTTTTAATGCAATAAACAATCTTGAAATGCACCTGTCCCATACATACTAAGGAGAAAAGGTGGAGACACAGGTGCTTACAATCAGTGATCTAAGAGAAAACGAATACATTGATTGTTTCAAAATGAAAGGTCAGGCTACGGTCCCCATTGTGGCTTTTCATAATTATCTAGATCAGGACAGGGGAACTTTTTTTCTGCCAAAGGCCATTAGGATATTTATAACATCAGTCGTGGGCCATACAAAATGATTATCTTATAACTCAATGAGTGCAAGGTTGTTGTACCTAGCCTTCAGCTCATCATTGCCAGAGGTTGATATAGCAGGGCCAGACCAAAAGATTTGTGGGCCTTCTATGGTCCAGGGATTAGACATTCCCCACCCCTCATCTAGATAGTCCAAAATATTCTGTAGCTGTAAAGGACTAAAGTAATACCAGTCCTCTCAGTATATTACTGAGGGACAGTCAAAATACTGCTATTTGTAACCACAGTCACAGAGAAGACATAATACAGAGAAGAGGGTTGCCCATTTATTGAACAAATTCAGGACAATCTCTCAAGAGAAAGTTTGGCTAGCTTATAGAAACTGGATTTATTTTAGCTCAAATTTTTGTTATTTGTCCTTGGTAAAGGGTTGCAGGAGGATGTATTTTGTATTTTAGAATCTTCCTGTGAATGTGCTTCTCAGTTGATCTCCATCTGGACACTCCTTGATTCCCATTTCTTCCATACAGAATCAGTCAGAAGATGTTAGTGCTGGACTTGGGAAGCTTAGAAATCATGTTCAATTCTTTCATTTGCTGAGGAAAAAACTAAGTTCACAAGAAATGAGATGACTTGTCCAACATTACCCAGAAAGTTAGAGTTTGAACCCAAGTTTCCTCAATTTGCTACCCAGAACTCTTTTTTCCCCACTATAGCATGTTGTTGCCTAAACTCTCTTGTTTTTGTCCTGACCCCCTGATCCAGTTCCAAAAGCTGGTGCGACATAGATGAGGCACTGAACCTCACATGTGGTTTGATTGGAGAGGCACTAAAATAGCCCCACATATCTTCTTCCCTCCCCTGAGACTACTATGGAACTAGGATTTTCCTCATAGAGTACCTTCTTTGGGTTAAAGTGTTACATCTCTAGTAGGTTTCTATGAAATTATGCATATATTAAATTGGAAGAGTAACATGGTACTGCTCATTAGCATTCACTAATATATTAGCATAGATCAGTTTATTTTGTCAGGTAGCTGTCATTCTGAAAAACAATATTCTCAGTAATCTGAACAGGAATGTTTTCATTGGTAAAAGAATAATTGAGCATAAAGTATTACCTAAAGATTTTCTATCTTTAGGTTTATCTATGGGACTTGAGAGCAAAAACCTGTAGACAGATGGGGATCAGCACTGGGGATGCAGTGGTGGGTAAACCCTGGAAAAATCATAAGATTCATAAATGGAAGGGATCTTTGGGAGTAACTGGTAAAAGCATCCTTACTTCACTAATAAAGGCATGTAGCCAAGGTCACAAGTAATAAGTGGCATATGGAAATTTGAATCCTAGACTCACTGACTCCTAATTTAGCAATTCCTATTGAGATCCCTGTGAAAGTTCCCCCATTTTAACTAACATGGAAAGTTAGAACAGAGTTTAAGCCATGGTATGGAATGCAAAGCAAACTGCTTACCTCAATCTGCAGGTTTGTCTGGGACCAGTTCTTCAGTTAACACCCCCTCTCCTCAAGTGAACTTTGTCACTTGGCTCACCTGTGTACCTGCCATTGTTTCTTATCCACCTGTTTTCTTGCTGCTCCACCCAGAACAATCTTCTCTTCTAAGTGCCGCCAACAAATCAATCCCCACTTCCTCCACCCCCCCAACAAGGGAAACCAAATCAAATCCTCAACCTATGCTGAGTATTTTCCATTTGCTCGCATATAACTACATTTTGTGAGCAGCAAATTCAATTGAATTCAATTTAACACATACCAAATACATGCCTACTAGGTGTGAGAAACTTTGGAACTCCCGAACAAACTATAAAAAGCAAGTAAGTGTATGCTTAATGATTTAGGTAATGACTTGGATAGGAGCCAGCTATGCTTTTCTCAAACATCAGAGGCATTATTTGAGTAAGGGAGGAAGTACTCCTCTGGTCCCCTACCCAAGAACCCCACTTCATACAGCTAGAACTAATTTCTAAGGACCAAACAGGAAGTTTGTCACATAAATAATGTTCCACCTATAAGTTCTTCTAGAGTAGGAGTCAGGGCAGTGAGAGAGGTCATTGTCCACCAGGTTTCTCCTTTTCATTCAGACAAAAATAAACATATAGAACAGACAAAGATTGTTTCCAGGTCTTGGGGACAGGCATCCCCAAATATCTTTTCACACTATTTGCTATTTAGCCCTTTGAAATCTTACTGAAAGTTTCATCTAATCCCTTCACACAGATATCCCATTGACAAGTTGTCTGACTCATTCATTAAGCTGCTATTTTAGGAATTCAAGTAACCTGCCTGATCTTAGACTATTGATTATATCATGGTATATTAGATTATTGATTGAGGAATTGCTGGTGTAATTGCTGTCAATAAGCTTTGAGGAATTTTGGCAAAAGTGGGTGATGCTACTGGACTGGAGATGGGTAAATACCTTGATTTTCAAAAAAAGGAAAGAAGATATATATATATATACAAATCTCAGGCCAGTGATCTTGCCATGTTTTTCTGGTAAAATTCAGTAATGACTTACTGAAGGGATAGATAGGATGCCTAAGAAAAGTTCTGATGTCCAAGACCACTTAGTTTTTTGTCTTTGTATTCTTAACACTAAGCACAGTGCCTGACAAATAGTAGGCATTTAATGAATGCTTATTGAGTGAATGTATGAACTAAAAGGTTCCTTTTAACCCTGGCCCTTACTTAGAAGCTTAGCTCAAGTACTACCCTCTATATGGTAACTTTCCTGATCTCCTCAGCTGCTAGTGCTCACCTCATTTTATCATTTTTACTTTGTATATGTATTTTATTATATGTGCATTTATTGTTTTCCTTGAGAGAATGTAGACTTTTTGAGTACAGAGACTGATTTATTTTTTATCTTAGCGTTCCCCTAAGTTTCAGGAATTTGAAAAGTAAATGATTGATATATTGAGCAGCTTTTACCAAATTAACATGATTTCATTGTTTAAAAATTGTGTTTGAAGGGCAGTTAGATGGACTAGTGGATAGAGCACCAGCCCTGAAGTCAGGAGGACCTGAATTCAAATCCAACCTCAGACACCTAACACTTCCTAGCTGTTCCACCCTGGGCAAGTCACTAAACCCCAACTGCCTCAGCAAAAACAAACAAATAAATAAATAAAAATAGTGTATGATAGGAAATGGCTTGTCTTCTTAATGAGAGAGAGGGATGGGAGGAAGAAAGAATTTAAAATAATAAATATTGTTTTTACATAGAATTGGGAAAAATACAATATTAAATATATATATTTTAAAGTGTTTGATAGGGGAATGCCATTGGCATCACATATCTTAATTTTAAATTGTCATTTGACAAATTCTATCATGACATTCTTGTATACATAAGATCATATGATCATATTGTCTCCCTTGATAGAATATAAACTCCTTGAGATCAGAGATTATTTCATTTTTTTACTATGTATGCCCAGCCCCTAACACAGTGCCTGATATATCATGGATACTTGACAAATGCTCATTCCTTGATTAGTTGGGCAAGATGTAGAAATGTGGATTGATTCATTAGGCCCAAAGATTGTTGATTAAAGGACTGATATATTAAACTGCAGAGAGAAATCTAGAAGAGGGTCATAGACTTCTGCCCTTGGCAGTGTTCTGTTCAACTTTTTTTTTTTTTCATGTGAGAGAGAAAGCAGTATGGAGAGAAAAAGGGAAAGGAGGAGAAAAGATAGGAGAGGATGGAAAGGGGAAAGAAGGAAAGAGAAAAGGAAGAACTAGAAAAACAAGAACAAAAAGCACAAGAACAAGAAGAAGAATAGCAAGAGCAAGGACAAGAAGAACATCAAGAACAAGCAAAAGATGATAATGATGATGAGGAAAGATAAGAATAGAGAGGAGGGGAGAGAAGAGAACAGAAGGGTGAGGGAGAAAGAGAGAGGGAGAGAGATATAAGGGAAGGGGGAGAGAGAGAGAGAGAGAGAGAGAGAGAGAGAGAGAGAGAGAGAGAGAGAGAGAGAGAGAGAGAGAGGAGACAGAGACAGAGAGAGAGAGAGAGAGAGAGAGAGAGAGAGAGAGAGAGAGAGAGAGAGAGAGAGAGAGAATAAGAAAAAAAAAAGACAGACTTTACTCTCAAAAGCCTTACAATCTAATAGGGGAAAAACAATATAAATAAAATATTTATCGGATTTGAGAATTATAGGAACCTGGGAAGGATAGCTAATACACAGGATGACAGAATTGAAAATTAAAAAGAGCTTGGTGAGTTGAAATAATGGGCTGAAGATAATTAGGTGAAATGCAATCAGAATAAATTTAAAATAGTATTCTATGCCTTAAAAAAAACCCAGTAAATACAAATACTTCTCTGGATGGGAGTGAGCAGAGTGTGTGGTAAGAAGACAATTTACATGGGGGCAAAAACCTTTCAATAATTGTAATTAATTGAAAGCTTGAGATGAATAAGGATTATTCTGAATATCTACGTCTGAGTGCTATATATTAGAAGAGATATGGACAAGTGGTAATGCATCCAGAGAAGGATGTCCCAGGTGGCAAGGGGACTTGAAACCATGTCATATGAGTATTAATTTAAAGAACTAGAGCTATTTAGTATGGAGGAAATAAGAGTTTAGGCAAAATAACTATCTTCAAATATTTGAAAGATCCTGGGGATATCATGAGAAAGAGAAATATTTTGCTTGGACCTTGGAGATAAAACCAGGGGGAAAGTGGAAATCAGAGTCAATAATGCAATTAGAGTTGACTCAAAATGGGATGGGCTGCCTCAAAAAATATTGGATGACAACTTGTTTAGGATATTGTAGATGGAATTTAGAAGGTAGGTGGTCCAGTGGATTGAGTGCTGAGCCTGGAGTCAGGAAGGCTCAATCTTTCTGAGTTCAAATCTGGCCTCAGATACTCATTAGCTGTGTGATCCTGGGAAAGTCACTTTACCCATTTTGCCTGCTTTCCTCACCTATAAAGGAACTGGAGAAGGAAATGGAGAACTCCTCTAATATCTTTGCCAAGAAAACCCCAGATGAGTTCACAAAGAATTAGGTACAACTGAAAAAACAACTGGGAACAATAACTGAATGCCTTTCAGGGATAACTGTGAGTATGGATGGAATGCCAAATTGTGAAATATTTTGAGCTGTGGGAAAGGAAAAGTTCAACTGAGTACAAAATTATCATTTCATTAACATCTTTATTCAGGTGAGCCTTTCTTTAAATAAGCATGAGAAATGAAAAAATCCATATGCATAAAGTGGCTAGAAAGGGATTATTCACATTATAAAATTATTCTTCCATTTGTACAAATATCCACCTTGAGTTCTTTAAATAATCGTATCTACTACAGTTAACATATGTTGTAGTTAAAAAAAAAAAAGATTTACACATAACTTTTCAGGTTCACATCTATTGCATCAAGCCACATGCCCAACCAGTATGTTTCTAGCTTCACAGTGATTTTCATAATTAAATTGAATAAACCTTTATCTGATACCTACTGTGTGTAAAACACTATGCTACCCAGTGGTGGGGATGGGGGAGGTGAGAGTGGGAAACCTGTGCTTTCATGGAACTCAAAGTCTAAAAGGGGGTCAAACACAAATCTGAATATCTATAGCACAATTTAAAAAATGCTTAACTCCCTGAGCTTTTGCTATTTAAGACATTAGCTAGCTCTCATTTGATTTACTTGCTATGGACACATGATTTTAAAGACTCCTAAAATAAAATAAAATTAGAATATTAAAAACTAAGAGAAATTTTAAAGTCACATGATCTAACTCATATATTTTACAGATGAGAAGACTGAGGCATAGGGACATGGATTACTCAGAATTAGACTCTCCAGGCCTTCTGATTCTCTAAGTCCAGTGACGTACACTGCCTCCCCATGTGTGACTTGCATGAACTAAGTTAATTATGTGTGACCTGGGAACTACAGAAATGGAAATTCTAGTGTTCCCTTTTAATTATTACTGTATAGTTTTTATTTCAGTATAACATTTGGTGATGAAAACAACATTCGGGTTAAAAGTAAAGTGCTTGCACATTTGAACATGGTCATTCATATAAGTGCTTTACAAATAATATCTTACTTGATCCTCAAGACAATCCTGTGAATCACACTATTATACCACCATTGTAGAGTTGAGAAAATGGAGACATACAGAAATTAAGTGACTTTTCCAGGTTCACACAGCTAATAAATGTCTGAGACCATATCTTTCTGGCTCATGTCCCTTATGCTGCCTAGCTGCCTCTTAATAGCTTTTAATTTCTAAAAGCTTGAAACAGCACTAAGACTTTTGAGACATTCTGCATCGATTTCAGGAATTAGATATGATCTGCGTAGAATTAGCAGATATACTTCAAAAACATTATACTGAAAATTTATTGAATGTTTAAGAAGTGCAAAGAGCTATTCTAGGGACTGGAGACAACAAAGACAAAAATTAAGCAGTTCCCTCCTTTTAAGATTCTACTTAGGGCTCAATTTAGTGTTATATTTTACTTAGGGTTAGGTTAGGGGAGAGGGAAAGGGGTACAGCATATATTCAGATGGTAAATACAAGTTAATGGGAGGATGATTATAGCAGTGACATTGAAGGATTCAACAAACTTCACAAATGAAATTGCCCATTTGAGATGATAGAAAGATTAGATTCTAAGAAGCAGCTATGAGAAAAAGTATATTCAAAACACGAGGCATAATTTTTGCAAATGCTTAGAGTATGAGTGTGAAAAACAGGTAATTTCTAGAACATGTAATGGAGGTAATATAAAACAAGGCTAGAGAGGTGGACTGGTGTTGGATTATGAAGAACTTTAAATGCCAACTTGAGGAGTCTGCCTTTTAACTCAAAATTAATAAGGAGTCACTGCAAGCTTTTGAGAAAAATTTGCCCAAACCTGTGCCTTAGGAATATTATTTTGGCATTTATGTAAGAGATACAGCAGAAAGGACGGAGAATGTATGTATTCAGACTAATGCAATAAATAGTTCCATGTGTAGTCATGAGTGCCTGAAATAGCATAGTTACTTAGTTCCTTCCTGAAAGTTCTACCTATTTCTCCTCATCTCAGATTCTAGCTGGTTCAATAACTCTTCTTTGATCAGTCAGCATGTAATTATTTCTAACTATCTCCCATGAACTCTTAGAGCACTTATACCTCTACCTCTCATTGAGTGTAGCAGCTTCTATTATATTTTTGTGTCTGCAGATTATCTTCCCACTAGAAGGCAGAAAAAGATGTGAGAGCAATCACCATAATGTCTTTAGTTTAATATTAATATTGTCTCCCTTCTACCCTGATGACTATACAAAACAAAAATGAAACCTTAAATTTATATTTCACAACTAGATCTGAAATTCTTCATTAAGCCTGCTCAGTTCTAGAATTGACAATGATGCAAGAAATAAAGAATCAGTATGGTTAAACTACATTTTGTTTTTTATGAACATTTGCCAAAATAAGACATTCCTTTTTTTTTACTCATGGTTTATTGGATGCTTTATAGGATGCTCTATAAATATTTATCTAGGAGTAGTACATTGAAAATTCCCAACTTAGCACACAATGTAATATAATGTTAGAATTTTGCCACTGTAGTTATTCCCCCACTAATACAATTTGAAATTCCTCTGTGACTCAGTAGATAGTCTTTCAGAACAGTAAATAAAAACTTTGTTAACCTTGTAATGAATTCAACATAGTGTCTTACAAATGCTAAGTATTTAATAAATACTTATTGACTTGACTAAGAACATCTCCAAACATAACTAGGCTGGTCCTCATACAAAAGACATTTAGTGCATAGTCAAAGTTTTTCCATTCCAGGTCATCTCTGAATCATAATAATAAAAATATTTTTATGTTTCAAATTTTCCAAATACTTTACAGTTTCCAAAATACTTTTGATTGGGGTAGCTAGGTGGTGCAGTAGATAGAGCAATAGCACTTGAGTCAGGAGGACTTGAATTCAAATCTGGCCTCTAACACTTAAAATTTACTGGCTGTATGACCCTGGGCAAGTCACTTAACCCCAATTGTCTTACAAGAAAAACAAAATATTTTTATTAACTATTTACTAGTGATTATTTTTGATAGTTTTTATTGACAGCTTTTGTTTGTGTGACTCCTATGTTTTCCTATGTATTTGGCTTCCCTTTCCTCTCACAAAGTCATCCCTTAGAATAAAGACTTTTAAAAAAGAAAAAAAAAAGAAGGAAA
Source organism: Antechinus flavipes (assembly GCF_016432865.1). Lineage (NCBI taxonomy): Eukaryota > Metazoa > Chordata > Mammalia > Dasyuromorphia > Dasyuridae > Antechinus > Antechinus flavipes. The sequence goes on along the minus strand of NC_067401.1, from coordinate 85,721,917 downwards.
AAGTCCATCAAAACCTATTTATGTATTGAAAAAGTTTGTTATTATAATGCAGTATTTCATATCCTTGGACTCCCCACACACACCTTTGCAAAAGAGGACAGGCAAGTATTGTTTCATCTTTTATTTGAGGGCAAGATTGTTTTTTACAATTTTGCAGAACTTAACCTTTGTTTTGTGGTGGTTGTTCTTTCCAATTACATTGATGTAGTAGTCATTGTGCTTTTTGTTTTCCTAGGTCTGATTAATTGACTTTGCCTATGATTTTTTTAAGAAGTAGCAAGATCCATGCCTGGAAAAGCTGGTTTCCCGTTATATAGTGAGATTGAAGATTAACAGATGAGTTTCCCAATTGTTGCATTGAAATTTATGAGCTATCTAAAGCAGCAGGAAAAGATCTCCCTCCTATAGCTTGGGTACCTTCCTGAAAGATTTAACAAAATGCATGGAAGAGAATCACAGAGGATGAGAAGGCAAAAATGGGTTGTGATCTATATTAGTAGAGGGATTAAGTATATAGATTGATGAAATTACAGCCTCATAAAAGTGTTAAATTAATTAAAAAGACATATCACTTCTCTAATGTCAGTGCCCGTCTAGCTATTCATTCTAGTATTTTTCCCTTATGTAAAGGAGGAATGGGGGGATAGATGCTAAAAAGGAGTTTTTATACTATAGAGTTGTCCCTGGTTAAAAAAAAAAGTTTGTAACATCAATGCTTCTTTCTTCTAGACTATTATTACCATCAAGCAGTGAAAAATACTTAAAAACATAACAGAAACTTCCTTACTACTTCCTTCTCACTATAGAAATAATGTCATGTCCAGTGGGTTTAGACCCACTATAATACCTTATAGACATGAAGTATTTGGACAAGTTGATCATATGGATTAAAAAACCCAAATTAGATTTAGAAGCTATGTCAGTGGCCAACTAGTCCATCCCATATCAGAAAAGGAATCTCCACTTTAAGATTTCTGATAAGCACTCATCCAACCTCTGCTAGACCTCCATGGAAAGAGAACCCATATCCTTTCACTTCTGGTTACTTCTGATGGTTAGGAGATTTTACCTAACTTTAAGACTAAATATGCTTCTTTGTAACTGTCACCCATTATTTTTGGTTTTGTACTTTGGGGCTGAACAGAATTTCTGACAAGTGTAACTTTTTTATATAAACTGCCCTTCAAATATTTGATCAAACTATCAGGTCACCTAGGAGTCTTCCCCAAATTAAATATACGTCAGTTTTCTTCACATGATAAAGATTCAAAGTCCTTCACCAACCTCCTTGTCATCTTCTCCATTCCAACTGTACTATTGATATGCATTCTAGGTTGTAGCTCCCAAAATAGAGCAGAGTACTTTAAATGAATTTTGCCTAATATAGAATACAGAAAAACTATCACATCCTTATTCTGAGAAGTTGTGGCTCTTTTAATGTAGGTTGCATTAGCTTTTTGTTGTTGGTTTTTTTCTACATCACATTACTGGCTCACATTGAGGTTCCAGTTCATTCATCTCTCTATTAAGATCTTTTTTTTCATGACTGTCTAACTATGTTCCACTGATTTTACTTGTAACGATGATTTTTTTTGAACCCAAAGTAAGACTTTATGTTTATCTATGTTGAATTTCATTTTAGTAGTTTCAGCTTAATGCTCTTATTTGGGATTAGCAAACTATGACCTACAGACAAAATATTGGTGCACAGTCTGTTTTTAATTTTAGCAACAAATGTTGGAGGGGATGTGGAAAAATTGGGACACTAATTCACTGTTGGTGGAACTGTGAACTGATCCAACCAATTTGAAGAGCAATCTGGAATTATGCCCAAAGAGTTATTAAACTGCCTATATATACACTCTTTGAATCAACAATACATATATTAGGTCTATTTCCAAAGATTATTAGGGGAAAAGGAAAAGAACATATATGTTCTAAAATATTTATAGCGGTCTTCTTTTTTGGCGGTGAAGAACTAGAAATTGTGGGGATGCCCATTAATTGGGGAATAGCTGACCTGATTATGACAGAATATTACTATGCTAGAAGAAACGCTGAATTCAATAATCTTAGAAAAACATGGATACAATTGCACAAAATTATGAAGAGTGAAATGAGCAGAACGAAGAGAATGCTCTGTACAGTGACAGCAATATTGCTCTGAGAAGAAAATTAAGCTTTATTGAGTGAGGCAATTTAGGTGTGGAGACAGAAAGCCTTGGAACCAGGAAGGTTTTGTTTCAAGATCAACCTTTCAGATGTACTGTCTTTATGACAATGGGCAAATTACTTAACTTTTCAGTGTTTCAGACAACCAAGATCAGAACTATAAAGTGCAAAAAGGTGTTGACTTTCATTCAGTAGAAGGAATTTCCTCACATGGGAGTTTCCAATACCAGAGCAATCACATTTCTAACCATAACCTAATACTTAATATATGGAATTAAAAGTGGTACTCTTACTCCATCTGTATATGATCATGTCATATACAATTTTCAAGATATTTAGAAGAAAAAATGGGAGTTCCACAATATTAAGGAATTTATAATAATGTCCTTACTTTATCATATGCTTCCAATGTATTGTGACATATTGCAACTTACGTGTGCTCGTCATTGAGATTTACAGATTCTAGTATATAACATTAGCTAAACCAACCCTCACAAAATGAACTAATGACCTTAACAGATTTTTTGCAACAAAAATAAGCTAACAATGATATAATAATTCAAAACAAGTCACCAACAAGAAGATGGAAGAACTGACACGTCTTATTTCTAGTACAAGCTTTTTGACGACTCATATTATGAGGCAAAAACAATAATGGTCTAATCAGATCTGACAAAAATTCAATCAGAAGAGATCATTAAAATCCTTGGTATCACAAAGTCATAATCTGATGGCAACATGCTTGAAAGGCTTGTTAGATTTAAGGGTGTTCTGAAACTGTCTTTTATTAAAAGGCAAGCGTTCCAGATTTACTGACCTTTGCTGTGGTGACAAGTGACTGTCAGTAATAGGTTACCTAGAAGATATTTTCAATAAAATAAACATATTTAATCTGTCACTTCAAGGTAAAGGTTACATTTTAACAGTGAATGATAAAATAACTTCTTTGCAAAAAAAAAATCATGCTATGGAGCAAGAATTTTGAAAATGGATGTTGGGAAGCGTTTCCATTGTTAAGTTATTTCTATTGTTGACAATAGTATGCATGTCAACTTTAAATCGTGCACACACAAAAAGCACTTGAAAACTGAATTGTCAAATCTGACTAAAAATGTCCAAAGAAAGGGGGTGGGGTAGGAGGAGATTCCTTGAGGAAAGGATTTCCATTCATGTTTTGTGATCCCAAGTAGTAAGGTGGAGAGGCTATAATGAGAAGCAAGCAGAGAGTGGATAAACCAGCGAATAAGAAGTATAATGAGTATGAGGCAGGAGTATATTGAAACTGAGACCGTATCAGATTGGCAGTTGTAGCTTTTGGGGAGAGTGAAGTCCAATCAACATATTCTTTACTCCCAGAACATAGTATTTAGAATAGTTTTATCTAGAGTTTAAATATTTTTCTTTTCTTCAAAAACTCCTCTTAGAATGGCTGGAGTGGTGTGGTGAAGACCCAACCAGTGAACCTCATTGCTAGCTTTTTTACTTGTTTTTATATTTATCTGCATATTTGTGTTACTTGATGTTGTTATTAAAGTACGTGGACATTAACAATGATTTTGTGTAAGTTTTTGAATAAGTATTTTTGGTTTGAGCTTGCAAGAAGGGAAACTTCCACAAAAGAAAAGATTTTCTGGCTTTCCTTACGTGGGAGTTAAGCTAATCAGAGAATTTCTGCAACTGGTATTGTTTCTGAGAATATTCCAGAGCATACTTACTTGATTGCCTTTGAACCCGGAGGGAAAGAATTTATCCAGTGAGGATCCAGTAGCAGAAATTGTGTGGTTATCTCTGAGTTTACCTGAAGAATATTCCATCACATACACCTACACTCCATAACAGTTATTATGAAAAAAATAAAAATTCTTGCACTTTCTGATTCATTTGTAAGTACAACTGATCAACATAAGAAAAGTTGGAAATTTAAACAAGAAGAATGAAAATTATGCAAAGTTTCCATACATTATGCAAAGTTCCATGTCATGATTCTGTACATTTTCTCTAGTTGTTTCCCACTTTTGGAATTCTCTCCCTCCTTATCTCTACTTCTTGGCTTCCTGGGATTTCTTTAAGCTTCATTTACATCCCATCTTCTACAAGAAGTCTTTCTTGGCCTCCCCTAATACTAGTGCCTTTCCTCAGAGATTGTTTGATTTATCCTGTATATGTCTTGTTTGTACTTAATTTGCATGTTGTCCCCCCTCTATATTGTGAACTCCTTGAGAACAATCTGTGTTTACTATTCTTTGTAGCCCCGGCACAATGCCTATGATAGGAACATTAAAAACATTTATTTTCTAGGCTTGCTCTTCTATTTGCATTTATGTATCTTTTAAGGATAAAATGATTAAAGCAAGTCAAGAAGTTACTAGCTGCTATGCTTTTAATGGAGAGAGAACTACAAAAGATGTCTTCATAGAAAAATTGTCTTTCACTTCTCTCACCAACTGAGGGCAACTTGATGGCATAGTAAGTAAAATATGGGGTCAGGAGTCAGGAAAATTCCTCTGTGATGTCAAATCTAGCCTTAATCACTTATTAGCTGTGTGACCTTGAACAAGTCATTTAATTTCTCCCAGTCTCAGTTTCCTTACAGGTACACTGAAGATAATAATAGTACTTTCCTCACAGGGTTATTGTGAAGATCATACAGACACATACACACAAGCCATTTGCAAATATAAATGGATTTTTGAAATATTTCATATTTTGCAAATAAGTAAATACTACTACTACCAACATTACCACCACTACTAGTAGTAGTACCACTACTACTATTATTGCCACTATTACTACTATTACTACCACTACTACTACTATTACCACTACTACTACTTTTATTAGTACTACTACTATTATTATTATTTTTACTCCTACTACCACTACTACTTACTATTATTACCACTACCTCTACCACTACTACTACTTCCTACTATTACCACTACTACTACTACTATTATTATTTCGACTACTACCACTACTACTACTATCACCACTACTACTATTACTACTACCACTACTATACACAACTACTACTATTACCACAACTACTCCTACCCTTATTACTACTATCACCACTATTACTATTACTACCACTACTACTACTATTATTGCCACTACCACTACTACTTACTATTATTACCACTACTACCACTACTACTTACTGTTGAGGTCTAGATTTGGGGTACCTAAATGAAATTAGGGTTTAGTTAAAGTCTAGTGGCAGGTTTGGGGTACAGGGAGTCAAGCAAAGCTCCCCTACAACCCCCTTGGATTCGGCGCAAGGATACGGTGGTAAATGGGATCTAGTAGCGGCACGAGTCCCCAATAAAAGCATTTATTGGCCTGGAAAGCTAGATTGATAAGAGGTTTATTATTGGGTTTGGAAGTAAGGAAATAGGTGAAGATAGAGATAAGGAGGGCACTGGACAAAGGGTCCAGTGGACAGAGGGTCCTCACATGGCTATCATGTTTGGAATCTCTGCAAAGAGGGGGTCCCAGTGTCTCCTTTATAATGGGAGATTTAGTTCGAGGAGCTTTTGGGTGTAGCTCCAAAGTTGGCTCAGATCAGGTGGGGCTGGGACAGGTCAGATCTTCTATTGGAATTCAAAGGGACCAAGATTTGTGAGTTAAAGGGTAATTTACATTATTAACTAGGAGAGGGTGGGAATCTAGAAAGGAATCTTTCCCGCATCATTACCACTATTATCACTACTACTACTTTCTACTATTACTACTACTACTACTACTACTACTACTATTACCACTACTACTACTTTTGCTACTACTACTACTACTACTATTACCACTACTACTACTTTTGCTACTACTATTACTACTACTATTTCTACTACTACCACTACTACTACTATCACCACTACCATTACCACTACTACTACTACTATCACTACTACCACTAATACTACTTACTACTATTACCACTACTCTACTACCACTACTACTACTACTACTATTACTACTACTACATTACTACCATTACTACTTACTACTACTACTATTACCACTACTAGCACTACTATTTACCACTACTACTACTTACTATTATTACTATCATCACTACTACTATTACTACTACTACTACTATACTATACAATTAAAATAGTTTTGTGCCCTGAAGGTTGCCTTTAGTGGGTACTTGAGCTTTCTGCCAAATCAAAGAGAAGGCTGTTATTCTCCTTGGGAACCACTGTCCTATAGTTTGTCTCTCTGTGTTGGTGCCCCATCAGCTCCGTGATTGTTGTTCCTTATCCAGCTGCACACCACTTTGTGCTTCAGGCCTTATGGGGCAATTGGGGCAGCAGCTGCCTAGGGAAGGAGAAACAGGATGTGTGTCTGCCAAGGCGGGATGAATAGAGAGGGTGCAGAGTTTCAAAAGATTAAAATACAAAAGCAAACAAACCCCACCCCACAATAACACCACCATTCGGACTGCAGACTTTAAGGAACTAGTGCTGCCTGGAATTAGGTTGTTTTTGTATATGCAGATATCCCAGTAAGCCTCTTTCTTTTCCCCTAAAGGACTATATTCTTGCACAAGGCTCTGCAAACATGGATCCAAAAATAAGGTTCTGTCCCAGAGTTCTGTAAGGATGAACTACAGGAATTAGTTGATCTTGGTACATTTAAATAGAATGCAACATGGAACAGTTTTAGGGAAGAGTTCTAGTTTTGACATTATGAGCCCTGAGTTTAAATCTTATCTCTCATATTAATTACTTGTATAGTTTGGGCAAATCACCTAACTTCTTATCACTTCATTTCCCTTTCTTAGAGAATTTGTGGAATGGTTTCTTCTAGCACTAGGATATGGTTTTAAAAAACAGTAATATTTTTGATATCACTAGAATTTCTCTCAATTTCTTCCCCATCCTCTTCCAGAGAACCACTTTATATGAAAATAATATTTTTAAAGGGAAAAAAGAAGAGATTTTTTCTCAGTAAAAGCAATCAACATTGAAAAAGTCCGAAAATATATGCATTGTATCATATCAGTGGTCCTCCCATTTCTGCATAGTTCTTCTTTGGGGCCATGTTCATGCTTTGTAATTTTATAATATTCATTTTTTATTATTTTATGACTTATTTCCATTTATATCATTATAGTTCTTGTGTATATTGCTTTCCTGGGTCTACTTATTTTCCTCTGCATCAGATTGTATAAATCTTTCCACTCTTCTATTTTTGCCATATTTGTCATTTCTTATTGCATTCCTATTACATTCCTATTCCATAATATGTTCAGCCATTCCTCACTCAATGGACATCTCTTTTGTTTCCAATTCTTTGATTCTCCAAAAAAAGGCTATTTTATTTTGGTTTATATATGGGAACTTTCTTCTTTTCAATAACCTCTTCAGAAATATGTCTAGTAATAAAGCATATTGAGTGTTTTAGTTACTTTTTTCAATTCTAAATTGTTTCCCAAAATGGCTGAACTGATTCACAGTTCCACCAACAATGTACTAGTGTCCCTATATTCCCACAATCCCTCCAGTACTGACCATTCCTATTTTCTGTCATCTGCACCAATTCTCTGGATGTTAGATGAAACCTCAGGATTGTTTTGATCTTCAATTCTCTTTCTCTCTCTCTCTCAAATTCAAAGGTTATTCATCAGGCAATAAGATGATACATAAATAGGCTACAATATATTATTATAATATTTGCATGACAGACATGATCAATAACATAATTATGACCCAAAAGGAAGTAGTGTAGTCATGTAATGAGAGTGAGGGATAACTGCTATACAGAGAATATACCGATATCCATAAAATGTTAAAAGAACCAGTGAAAGCCATTATCCATATCTTCTTAACTAAACTCTGGACTTTATCTGTCAGATCATGAGGCTCAATTCGGCAAGGTTGAAGCTTATTTTTCCTTCAGTCACACTTCCAAGCAAGGGCATACTGGAGCCAATTCTAACTGGTTCTCACAACTCAATTGTTAAATGCTCCATCCATGTTAAATGTTATTTACATCCAGGAAGTCAGCAAACTCTACAAATTATGGCTTGATTTGTCCCTTTATTGACTATCTAGACTTTAAAAAATGATAGAAAAAATGGCAATAATGCAGATTAAACTTTAATCTTGTGCCTTGTGCCCTTCCCCTCCTTTCCAGAAAGCTAGTTATTAAACACCAGCATATCTCTGCTTCTATACCATGTAATTTCTAATTATTTGTTGGACATCTCCAAATCATGCTGCCATATTGTACCCAACGCTTTACAGCTACTATGTGTTGTACTTCTATTTTAGAAAATAATCTCGTTGAGGGCAAGGAGTATATTACTGATTATATTTGTAAACTCAGGGTCTAGTATAGTGCTTAGCATATAGCAGGTACTAAGTCCTTCATTAAATGTTTTGTCGGTCTACCTGCTTGACTATCAGCTTGCCTATCTAAATACATATCAGTCTATCCATCTAAGCATCTATCTTCAGAAGAAACTGAAGCCCAGAGATAATACATAATTGATCCAAAGTTACAGCTATGTAGAAGTAAATCCAGAACTGGCACCCTGATATCCTGCTTCCTATTTCAGCACCTTCCTCACCATATTATGCTTTTCCTTGCGATATGACCATGCCATATAACTTCCCCAAGCCTCAGTCTCCTCATCTACAAAAGTACTTAATAGTGTCTACCTCATAGGCTATTGTGGAGTTCAAATAAGATAAAGATAAAAAGTCCTTTGAAAATTTTAAAGTGCTAAATAAATGTTAGCTATGGATATTGAAGATTTCAAATGTTACCTGACAATGTATGAAAGTTATCATTCTCTAATTTTCTCTTTCCAATATTTTACTTTCATAGTAAAATGAGCATTATCTACCTTGTAAAAAAAATGTAATTTTTGTCCTTTTTGTTTCCTGTCCTTTTGCTAGATGGATGATGGGGAATTTTAACCCAAGGCAACACAATCTAATAAGCCTTTATTAAAATTGTACTCTTTTAAGTGCTAAATTAAGACCCCAAGGTAAATAGATGCTACCCTCAATGAATCAGTAACCTATCATGTATTTAAACATGTTTACAGATAAATAAATACAATATAGCTAAAGGAAGAAGAAAGAGCACTAATACATAGGTGATTCAAGAAAGGCTCTGTGTCACAGATGAACCCTAAACTGAACCTTGAACAAAGTCAAAAAATAGGTAAGAAAATATGTGGTAAAAAATAGGTAAGGAAATAAGTGATGACAATGTAAAAAAGACTCATTATTTTTGGTCTAGTAACGTAGTGTCAAGTTAGCCGATTTGATTGAAACATAGAGTGATGGGGAAACTCCAAATTTTCTCTGAGACAAAAGTTCTATATTTGATAATTGAGTCCACAGCTCTCAGTTACCAGAATTGTACAGCTCACATATAAAATAGGATCATATACCAAAAGCAGGGGTTCTTAACTTGGGGTCCATAGATTCCCAAAGGGGTTAAAGGGTTAAGGGATCTGCAAAGTTGGATGCAAAGAAAAATGCAGAATCACAGGAATGATTTTTTAAATGAAATTTTGTGGCAGTGAGCAATCCGGAAAAATTAAAAATATTGAATAATTTCCATGTGCTAGTTCATTGTGCATCTATAGTACCCATCTAAAAGATATATACTTATAGACTAACTTAAGAAAGCCTACCCAGGGCATCTCATAATATAAACAATATATAGTTTTCACCCACTTTGTTTTTCCCATGCATGTAATTAGTTGGAAAATATTTAGACAATATTGGAAGAATCATTCAAAGACTATTTTGCAAATAGTGTGTGGACCTATACTAGTACAAAAATATAAGGCATAACTCCTGTTCAGAAGAGCTTACAATCTAGATAAAGAGACAAAACATGTGAAGCAATGAAAGAGCAAAATAATATTTAATCATTGATATTGTGCAATACAATTCAGAGAATGGGATCATTATGATAAAAGATCATAAAGGATGTTTCATGGGCTTATATTTTGAGTAGAGGCCAGATGACTTTTTGACAGTATTTATATTTTGCATGAACATAAGACTGGATGACTTTTGAGGTCCTTTACAACTGAAAGATTTTATGAAAGTATGATTATATGATTCAGTATATGATACTGATTCTTGAATTGTACAGATTGACTGGATGCACTTTCCATTTTTTCCAGTGCACCTTCCATTGCTAATGAGAACAGTATAACTAAATCAAAATTAATAAATCACAGAAATGTCATCCCAGATAAAGACAAGAAGCAAAAATTAAGTCAAATACAGACAATATTGTTAAACCTAAAGATATTTAATATATTTTTTTTAACTGAGGCAATTGGGGTTAAGTGACTTGCCCAGGGTCACACAGCTAAAAAGTGTTAAGTGTCTGAGGCCAAATTTGAATTCAGGTCCTCCTGACTTCAGGGCTGGTACTCTATCCATTGTGCCACCTAAATGTCTCCAAATAATTCTTTTAAAAATTGGTGGTGCATTCAACTGCTTAGCCTTTACCCCAAAGAGATCATAGATGGAAAGAAAGACATATATACTAAAATATTTGTGTTTGGATATGGTGTTTATGTATATGTGTGTGATAAAAGAACTGGAAACAAAACTGATGCCCATGGATTGGTAAATGGTTAAACAGTTTATAGAACACGAATGTAGCAGAATATTAATACAGTGTAAGGAAAGAGAAGTATAAAGAATTGAAAGGAGTATGAGGAAAATATATGAGTTGATAAAGAATAAAATGTTCAGAATTCAGAAGAGGAAAGAAAATAACAAGTATTTATGTATGTGTCAGATATAATGAGAACTTTACAAATATTATCTCACTTGTTCCATAAAACAACCATGTGGGGTATATACTATTATGAGTCCAGTTTTACACTTGAAGAAAAATGAGGCAGAGGCTAAATGACTTGTCTAGAATAACACAGCTGGCAAGAAACTAATGCCTATTGCACAGGATATATATATGATAAATAGGAAGTTGGGCTTGATTAAAAAAGACCTGGGTGCGAGTCTCATCTCTACAATACATTTGACTGTATGATCCTGTGCAAGTAACATAACCATAAGTGCTCTAGATTATTGCCCAAGTTTATAAGTTTCAGAGAAGATGCTCGCTGCATACGTAGAGTGGTTTTCTTTATTTAGCAGTTCTCTAAGTCAGTGACATCACGGGTCCAGTTTTTATCCCTAGTTAAAAAAAAAAAAATCAAGGAATGAAATTTGGCAAGCAACTATACAGAAACAAAGGAGGGTCAAAGATGTCATACATATTTACAAATTATAAGTTCTTGGAATTATGAATTACTTAGAAAATTATAGAAATAGGGTACACTCTATTTTCAGCATACTGATGAGGAAATAGCAGAATTTCCAAGTGGAGTGTGCCTCATTCCCAAGTGAATATGTTGCACCAAAGTGCAGAATTTTGGATTGCCTATTAATATAAAATAATGTAGAACAAGAGCAAAACATTTATTAAATACCTACTATGTGTAGAGTGATAGGAACCAGAAGAGATACTAAGTTTGAATAAACTATGGTCTCAGAGTTCATTGATTTTATATATTAAGACACTCACAAAAAGAGCTACTTTATAAGACACAAAATTACATCCCAAGGTGTTAAACAAGTGTCACAAGAAGTTTGGGCAGGAAGGTCAGTATAGCAACTGATATGATACCGAAATGAATCATTCAAACATTAAAGTGTTACAGGAATTTAGAGAACAAAGAAATCAATTTGGTTTCAAATAGTTTGGGCATGTTTCATGGAGTAACAGGTCTTTTAAGCTGTGTCTTGAATGTTAGCTATGATTTTAGACAGGCAGTCATAAGGGTGGGAGGCTATCATTGGTTGGGGAAAAATGTGGGCAAAAGCATGGAAGCAGAACAAAGCACAGTATGTTCAGGGGACAGTGAGGGACAACCTGATTAAAGTAGAAGATTCATTTTGGTGAGCAGTGGGAGGTAAGCTACATTGCTAAGAAAGGGCCAGAAACTGGAGGGCAAAGCTCTATGAAAACCAGAGTGACTGATAAATGTTCTTTTATCAGTTATTCATTCATTTGTTCATTGGTTATTTCAACAAGTATTAATTAAATGTTTAACTATGTGGAAGGGACCACAGGGGTTACAAAGATGAAGGACACAGTTTCTACTCCCTTGTTGTATTATGGGAGAGAAAGATGTGCATAACTAGCAATAATTCAGTGCAAGGGTAATAAGCTTCCTCCCCCACTTCTAGAACAGTACAAAATGTTACCCTACAAGTTACTGGGAAAATGCCTGATTGCTCTCAGGGCTGGGTACCCAGTGGGGTGGGGCTGAGCAGGATGTCCCTAATTCAAGTCACTATTTGGACAGGAAGTTCATCATCAAGTTAGGATGGGGAAAGAAACATGAGTGAGAAAGTACCAAGTAAGGAACCAATTTAGTGAATCAGGGTGTTCTACCACCTAGACCAAAAAAACTTTGTTTTGTTTTGTTTTTCCAGGTTTCTTGTTTATATAGTGTAGGAAGAAGACTATGATAAGGGCAAAGGAGAGCTGGGATTCTAAAAGGAAGACAGATTCACAGGATGTAGGACTGGAAAGGGAAGAGAGACATAGAGACAGAGATAAAGGAGAAGATAGACACAGAGAGATCAAAAAACCCACACACAGAAACTAAGAAACATACACAGCAAGACTCAGAAACAGAAAGAGATACGGAGAAAAAGAAAGACACATAGATATAGAGAAAGAAGAAATTGTTTTATTCTTGAAAGAGAAAAATCTTATTTACCAATCTAGGGTAAATGAAGCATAGGAAATATAATAGTGAGCAAGGAATTTGTGGAACGACAATTCTTAACTCAGAGAATTGCAGGAAGACAAGAACTTCTCCAGTTCTCTTTCTCTTCCCAGGCCTACTAATCCTCCGGAGGCACTGATCCTTAGAGTTATCCTACCCTGATGTTTTCCTCTCCAATATATATATATATGTAAATTTTTAAATTTAATTTTTATTATTATTATTTTTATTTTCCCCAGTTATGCATAAAAACTGCTTTTTGTTATATATGTACATTCATTTTTTATATATATTTCCGTATGAATCATGTTGGGAGAGAAAAATCAGAACAAAAGGGAAAAACCACAAGGAAAAAGTGAAAACAGTATGGTGATCTGGATGCAGATGGCATTTTCTATACCAAGTTTATTGGAATTGCTTTGGATCAGTGAACAGCCAAGAAGAACCAAATCATAGCTGATCATTACACATTCCTGCTATTGCTTTGTACAATATTTTCCTGATTCTGCTTGTTTCACTCAGCAGCAGTTCATGTAAGTCTTTTTAGACCTTTCTGAAATCATCCCATTCATCAATTTTTACAGAACAATAATGGAATACCATTATTCCATGGTATACTATATATACCATCTATTGTTATATATGTATCTTATATTATTTAATCATTCCCTGATTGATAGGCATATATTTTCCAATTCCTTGCCACCACATAAAGAGCAGCTATAAATTTTTTTGCACATGTCGGATCTTTTCCTTTATTTATGATCTCTTTGGGATACAGATCCAGTAGTGATACTACTGGATCAAAGGATGTGCAAAGTTTTATAGTCCTTTGGACATATCCTTACTATATTTTCAAAGGGTAAAAGTGCAGTGTAATGGGAAGAGCACTGTATGTCAGGAGTCCTGTGCTCTAGTTCTGTCTGCCATATATTACACACATGACTGTGCTTAATTCACTAAGCTGTCTAGAGCTCTTTTCCTTCACATGAAAACAGATAGCAATCCCTGAAGAGTTCAGAAGGTGAAAATCAAATTAATTAAATATTGAATGCTACAGCATTTAAAAAATTACAAGGTGATTTATTATATACATATGAGGTATTATTGTTTTTACTGATGTTAAGAAGAGTTTGTTCAATTCCACTATATTCAGTTCTTCTCAAGAAACATTTATTAAGCACTTACTATTTGCAAGACACTCAGAATACAAGATTAAAAAAATAGAATTCTTATCTTCAGGGAACTTGTATTCTAACTGTGGTGGAATATATCACAAATTCACAAATAAACATGATATAAAGCAGAATATAATGGAAGAAAAGGAAAGCTAGCTAAAATTCTCTGCCAAATATTAGGAGTGAAAGGTTACGCTTACCTAGAAGAGGAAAATATCAGGAGAAAGGGCTACATCAGAGATGACTTTTGAATGATGAGATATCAATTCTGCCTTGATGGATGGGAGAGGGAGATGTAGACAACCAGGGGACATGTGGAGAGCTAGCGAGAGTTTATTTCAAACCTGAGTGTGGGCACAAGCAAGGTTGCAGAGATGGGAGAGAACAAGACAAAAACAAAAGACAGAGTGATCTAATTTTTTATGCAATGTAAAATACATAAAAGGAAATAATATAAGTTATGTGACAGGTTGATTTTAAGTGTTAGGAAGATGAATTTAAATATTTTGATTGATAATGGAAAGCCCCTAAATATTTTGAAGCATCAATTCTTTATATTCATATCAGGACTTTAAGATTTACATAGCACTTTCCTCAACCCACAGAAAGAAATACTATAGTTATTTTAGATCCATTTCATAGATGTGAAAACTAAGGCTAAAACTGGTATTCTCTTTTCAAACTATCTTGTATTAATTTTGCAAACATATGTATAGTTATGGGGAAGGTGAATCATACAGTGGATAGAGTTGTAGGCATAAAGTCAAAAAAATTCATCTTCCTGAGTTCAGATCTGGCCTTAGACACTTAGATACCTTGGAGAAGACACTTTACGCTGTCTCAGTTTCCTCATCTGTGAAATGAGCTGAAAAAGAAAATGGTGAAACAAGTATCTTTGCTAAGAAAACCCTAAATGAGGTCATAAAGAGTAGAACATGTCTGAACAACAATGACAAAATATGTAGTTTAAATGAACCTGTCTATTCTATGAGGATATAAACCCCTTAAAAACAGGATCTATATCTATTTTGACTTTTGTTTTTGTATCATCAGTGCTGGATGCAGTGCCTAATTTCTAATACTTAAGAAGTGCTTGTTGGCTGATTGTCCAAGGTTACATATACTAAATGTCAGAGAAGGATTTTGAACTCAGTGATTCTAGATCTAGTGCTTTTCCATGCACTTCCCTTCCTTCCCCTGTTGTGCTATTTCCATAAAGCATGTTTGTATGGGGGAGAGGAAGAGAGGAATAAGCATTTATTGAGCACCTACTATATTCTAGACACTGTAATAAGGACTTTACAAATATGATCTCATTTGATCCTTGAAATCCCCTGTGAAGGAATTATTATTATTCCCATTTTACAATTGAGGAAATTGAGGTAAATAGATGTTAAGTGATTTTTTTCAGGGTTCCAGAGCTCAGATTTGAACTTCCTGATGTTCTATCACCTATACTAAGATAGATATATAAATGTTTTGAAGATTAATTTAGATAATTATTTTGGTTAAATTAGTAGGACTAGATCTAGCTCAAAATGGTCAGGGTTAGCTGAAATCTTTTAGGCTGAGCCTCCTGGCTGCCTTGAAGAGTAACATTATCATAGCAATGGAGTAGAAAAATTACTGGGGCAGCACTGCTATGGCAGGTGGATTGGATATGGGAAGACTTTGAGGCAGGAAGACCAGAGAGGTCTCCTTCTCCATAAAAAAGAAATGAGAGCCCCCCCGCGAAGAGTACTGTGAATAAGAATACCCTGAAATGGGAGCTCAGGTGTTATCCTGTTCTCCTTAGAACTCTGAAATAGGCAGTATTTGCACTGTACCCTTGCTCCTCCCCTTTCTTTCCTATTGGCTTTCTCCTGGTTATCCCATGGTTTTGTGCTGGGCATTATTGCACTGAGATTCTGCCTCTTAGGTCTAATCTCCCCTTATATTTTTCTGTCTCTCTACCTTTCCTCCTCTTTTGTCAAATATGTTATTTCTTTGAGAACTTTGCTAGATGATGATTGGTTGATTCATTACTATTTCATGCTAACATGTACCTCATGTCTTAAGAAGTTACCCTCTACCCCCAGCAGCACTTGGATTTTTTTATGAGACTCCTGAAAATGATGAGGATACAAAACAATAACAATAAATAATTCATGCATATCAAACAATTTAAGACATACAAAATAATTTCTTCACAATTTATTGCCAACATACTTTCTTCTTCCTTGTGAAATAGATACTATAAGTATTATCTTCATTTTACAGATAAGGCTAGGTGAAATTAAGTTATTAATAAATCAATCAACAGATATTGTGTTAAGAATCGGAAATACAATAACAAAGAATGAAACAATTCCTATTCAAAAGGAGTTTGCATTCTGATGGGGAAAAGAGATATACATACATACATAAATACACATATATATATGTGTATATATATAATGTCTACACTGTAATGATTTAATCCAAAAGAATGAGTCTCTAAAGGTAAAATTTTTTGAAACTTTGATAAGTCATTGGGGGAGATATTTAGGGATGTAGAACCTTTCTGGAACCCTTAAAATCCTACCACCTGGCAATTTTACCTATGACAGTCAGATGGTCTATATGTGCTACATCAAAGATGAATGATTCTTTTAAGAGCGAAAGATATCAGTCAAACTTCAATCCTGGACTACCATCTGGCTCTTTCATACTTATTTATGCTGCTGGGTGAAAAACCAGAGAAAATCATGAAACCATATTGATTGTATTCATTGCAAATGGCTATATGATCTCAGGTTATATAATCTCAAATGGATCCTTGCTGAAGCAAAGTAGTTATTGTACTCCTCCATAACCAATTCTGTTCTCTACAGCTGCCATTCTAAATATCCTTTTTTCTCCTCAAAACTTTCACCACATCCCCCTGTACCACTTCTTTGCTGAGAATCTTATATAATGCTTTAGTGAAAAAATTGAGGCCATTGAGTTAAAGTTCCCTTTTCTTATTTCATATTACTTGGACATCTTCCTCCATTATATCTGCTTTAGTTATTATTCACTCCTTCATTTTCAAAAAAGACCAATGATTTCTGCTTCAGAAGAGAGTCCATCTCCTTGCCAAAGCCAACTTTGCTACAACATACCCTTCCTTGATCTTATCTCTTCTCATCTCTTCCAGTAGATTGCCCCCACTGTCATCTCCATTTTCACAAATCTTTATTCTTTCCTATTACATCTTTGCTTGATAGTTAAAACATCTCACCATGTATCCCCCATCCTTAAAACAACAATAGCAATAAAAATCAATCTTCATTTAATTCAACCATCCCCACTAGATAATGTGCTATGACGCCTCCTTTCTCTTGGTCTATATTTTTAAAGCTAAACTCTGAGAAAGTTGTCTATGCTACTTGGTTTGTTTCCTTTCTTCTCATTTTTTCATAACCTTCTGCAGACTGGCTTCTGAATTGAAATCAACTTTTCTAAAGTCCTCAGGGCTTTATTAACTGCTAAATCTAATGGCCTTTTCCCAGTTCCCTATTTTCTTTTTCCTCTTTGCAATCTTTGGCACTATTGAGCAACCTTTTTTTGGATACTTTCTCCATTCTAGGTAGCAGTGATATTGATTCTTTCTCATTTTCTTCCTATCTTTCTGATTGTTTCTTATTAGCCTCTTTTGCTGGATCTTCATTGATATCACATCTACTAACCACAGGTGTCTCCCAAGGCTCTGTCCGAGGATCCCTTCTATTTTCCCTCTACACTATTTCCCTTGTGATCTTATCAGTACCCATGGGTTCAATTATCTTCTCTATACATATAATTACTGTATCTATATATTTGGCCTTGGTATCCCATGGGCTCCAATCCTATATCAACATTTGCCTTTTGAATATCTTAAAATTGATGTTTTATAGGCATCTCAAAAGGAACATATTCAAAACAAAATTCATTATTGCCTAACCCAACCCTCCCTAATAGGACAACCCATCTCCCCCATCTATGTGCCTTTAAATTGGCCATCCTTCATACTTAGAATACTTTCCTTCCTTAACTCTGCCTTTTAGCTTCCCTAGTTTCCCTCAAGACTCAACTCAATGAAGGAAGCCTTCCTTGGTTTCAATAGTTCCCTAACTTCTCACTTGAGATCATTTTCTTTCTACTCTGTATATATACATATAAGTACCTACTTATTTTGATGTTTGTTTTTCTCATTAGGATTTGAGTTTCTTGAGGGTAAAGCTGTTTTTTGTCTGGATTTGTATCCCTTAGTATTTAGCATAGTTCCTGGCACGTAGTAAATACTTAATAAATGCTTATTGACTGATGGCCTGATCTATAAGAAGACTTACTAGCTCTCTGAAATTTGCAGCTGCTCTCCTAAAATAAGCTTAGAAAGGACTGGCTTTTAAGCAGACATTTATTCTGCTCTTCCCATTGATTCCCCCCTCCACAAATACACACTAAGGGACTTAAGAAATTAAATCTTGTGCATCCGGGAAATATAATCCTTTATTTTATATCCTAATGTCTCATAGCCACCCACTTTGTCATTTTGTTCCTACCTATTCCTTTTTTTTTTTTTAATATGTATTAAGGAAGAAACTATACTCCTTCATTTTCTATTAAAGAAAAATTAAAAAAAAAATCTTCCCTACCCATAGAAATTCTCCCAGCTGCATTAAACAATTCAATAAATATTTATTACATAACTCCTATGCACTATAGGGATATAGAGATGAATTACAACATTGTCCTTTCCCTCAAGCAACTTAAACTCAATAGAGATACAATCACAATTATGACAGAAGACAGAATGTGAGAGAAATCTGAAGAGAGACATATATAACAATAAGCTATGGTCATCAGAGAAGGTTTTGTGGAGAAAATGGCATGTGAGTTAAGGCATAGAAAAGCTTCAATTGACAGAGATAATGGTGAGTAACTTTCAATTAGGGGGACAGAGGAGTGTAGATCAAGATTGAGGATAGTAGTCTACTTTGGCTGGAATATGATTTGTATGAAGGGAAATGGGAGGAAATAAATCTGGAAAGGCAGAATAGAGCCAATTCAGAAATAGACTAGGCCTTCAAGATTAACCTAATGAATTTGAGTAAGTAGTAGGTTGAGGGAGAGCAGGTCATAATGTGAAGAATTCACATCAGGCATTATTATAGCCCTTTATTGATATAAAGACTCATAGGCAAAATAAAAAATGATTTAGCAGCCAGTGTGAGTGAAGGAGCTTTTTTTTTTTTTTTAAATTTTTTATTTAATAATTACTTTATATTGACAGAATCCATGCCAGGGTAATTTTTTTGAAGGAGCTTTTTAAAGGTCAGGTAGGATCTAGGGAGATAGGGAGGAGTTAGGGTGTGTCCTAGTCAAGAAGAAATTCAAGTCTGAGTTATGAGAAGCAAGCAGTTGAAGGTTTCTTTAGATATGTTAATAAGACAGTCTCTGGAATTAGGACTATCTTTGTGTCAGTGGGAACAGGATGAGCTGGACCATGGAGATAGGATGAACTGGTTCAAGTTGACTTCATTCCTGTGTCTTATCAAATTATATCTTTTGATCAATAGGGAAACACTAAAGTTCTTTGGTGAAGGCTTTATATGATCAAAGACAAGCATTAAATACCGACTATTAAATACTAAACATTTATCAACTATGGGAAGAACTAGATGAGGAAGGGAAGAAAATGGACAGACAGAGATCTGTTAGGAAGCTATTATAACATCCAGATGAGAGGTAATGGGGACTTGAACTAGCATGGGGTAATTGGAGAAAAAAAAAGGAAATGGATGTGAGGGATTTTGTCTGGGTAGAAGTCACAAGACTTGAAAACTAATAATTAGATACATGCCAAGTACTACTCTGGAAATACAAATAGACAGTGCCTGTCAGAGGCGAATTAGTAAATATTTTAACAATTGTCTCTCTGCAAAGATATAATGCACTTTTAAATTTAATTTGCATTATTAATATTTTCCCTATCACTTAATTAACTGTCGTCGACCAACAAAATGATAAAACAAGCCCTGGTTTATGTCATTTTGGAATTTCTACGATGAAAATGCATCTTCAGTATTAGACAAAAACTTAACACCTGAACTAGTGTGAGTTGGATTTAACCCACCTCTGAGTCCAGGTCCTTAAGGAGCTCACATTCTAATGGAGGAAAATAACATGTAAAAAGGCACTAAAAAGAATGGAGGGAAAGTAAGGAGTGGAGCAGGATAAAGCTAGTCTGGAGTACACCCTGGAGAAGAATGAGACATGGCATATTCCTTGATGGAAATTCTGGAAGAAACCAATCACAGGGAGAGGTCACAGTAGTGGACGGTACTTCCAATGTGTGAATTTCAGGCCTGGAATGATGCTTAAGGATAAAGAGCTGACACAGCTGGGTGCAGCTTGGAGAAAATTGAGAATATATACTTACCATAATAACAACAACATTGCCTTGTTTGTTCCCCTTTGGAACTTCTTTTTGATTTTTTTTTTTTGTGTGTGTGTATGTGTGTAATTTAAAATTATTGATATTTTCTTTTAAAAAAAATCTTTATTACTTTTCCCAAATCACTCTCTAACGCCTCCCTTGCAACAAATATAATCAAGAGCAATAATTTAATATATTTGTGTTGTCAAAAAATATATGTCTCATTCTGTTCCTATCATTCAATAGTTCCCAAAATGTGGTCCATGGTAAAGGCAACCCAAAGATTCTTTCAGGGGACTCTCAACATTAATATTTTGGTAAAATTCTAAAATATCATTTGCGTATTAAAATGCTCCACTCTTTTCCAACTACATGTATGTGTAAGGAAGGCCAGATTTCCTTCACCGATTTTAACCAAAATAATATAACAGTCTGAATGCAAAAGGTTATATGAAAATTCAACCATCTTCTATTAAGCTAGGCATTAAAGAGATATACAAAAACATGCAAAACAAGGTCACTTTTTTCACTATTTTTTTTTATTCTGGAAAGCAGTTATTTTAATTTTTTCAAGTGTTACTTATGGACATATTAACAATTTCAATCCAAACAAATATTTTAAAATTGTATCTGTTTTAATTTCTAATATGATAAATATCAATAGCTATAAACCAGATAAACAAAAGCTTTTGGAGAATTCAATAATTTTCAATTGTGTAAATAGGTTTTAAGACTAAAAAGTTTGAGACCCATGGTCCTTCACCTGTCAGCTAAGAGGTAGGAGGCAGGTTTCATCAGTTTTCTTAAGTCATAAGAAGTCACTTTATTGATTTAAATTCTGTAATTTTTAAAAGTAGTTTTCTTCAATATTATTGTAATTGTATAAATTGTTCTTTTAATTCTTTTCACTTCTCTCTGTATAATTTCATGAATATCTTCCTAGTTTTCTCTGAAATGGTTATATTCAATTCATTTTATTAAAATTTTAAAAAATTAAATTAAATAAATTTTCATTTTGTTTTTATTTTTAAATTTGTTAAATTTTATACTACAATTAAATTCAATTATTTTTCCTATGTGATGGATACCCCTTTGTCTTTAACTGTCTTGACCAAAAAGGTCAGGAGAAAGTACTTCTATAAGTAATTTTACAGGGGTTCTTTCATACTTTGATTTCTTTAGAATATATGCCTTGGTCAAAAGATATGAAAAGTTCAATGATTTGAAGGATATATTCCAAAGGACTTTCTAGAATTGTTAGCTCCATTCATACCTTCACCTAAAATGGAGTAGGATTCCTATCCTCTCGCAGCTCCTCCACTGATTATGACTTTTAATGTTTTTCATCTTAGTTGATTTGATGAGCATGAGGTAGAAACACAGTTTTGTTTGTTTTTCTTTTATTATTCATGGTATGGAGAAATTTTTCATATAGTTGTTGATAGCTTGTATTTTTTTCTTATTTAAAAAAATTGCTTTTACTATCTTTTGATGTCTTATCTATTTGGGAATGGCTTTTAAGATCATATATTTGTTTCATTTTCCTACATATTTTGGATACCAGATCTTTAATAGAGAAATTTTCTGTAAAGATTACCCCCTCTCCCTTCAGTTGACCATTTCTCTTCTTATTGCATTGGCTTATGTACTTTTTCCTTTTATCAAGGAGATCACTGAGGTCCTGGGAAATGCAGTATTTTGATCTGAACTTATACACAGTTGTAAAGTTTGTTTTTGATGCCTTCCCCTTTCTCTTCCAGCATCCTGAAGCATCCCCTTCTCCATCTCACCTCCCATTTCCAAGTTTCCTGCCTGGCCCCAACCACTTATTTTAGGTTAGCAAGGGATTTGTTCTCTGAGAATTGTAAAGGCTCACACTTTAGGTTTAGCTGATAAAGGCACGTAGGGGTCCTCAAACTTTTTAAATAGGGGGCCAGTTCACTGTCCCTCAAACTGTTGGAGGGCAGGACTATAGTAAAAACAAAAACTTTGTTTTGTGGGCCTTTAAATAAAGAAACTTCATAGCCCTGGATGAGGGGGATAAACAGTCCTCAGCTTCTGCATCTGGCCCGCGGACCATAGTTTGAGGACCCCTGGAAGGAATTACACTTCAAAAGAGTATTTGGCTTTTATAGGGAACTCTTAAAGACCAAAAGATCTCCAACGCTAAAAGAAACAAATCTCAATGATGGGATTTTAAGGAGCACGAGAGGTGTTTTGAGAGACATTTTGAGAACATGGAGGGCTTCCTCACATCCCTCAAAACACAATATCTAAGTGGCTTCTTGGTACCCACTTATGAAAACAGTACAATTGAAGGGAAACACAGGAGAGATGAATCTTGAATGAGAGAAGAAGAAGAAAGGGAGAAGAGACCTAGAGAGAGAAAGAGAGGGAGGAAAGGAGAGAGAAAGAGAAAATCATTAAATAAGAGGTGAGAGGAACAGCACTCTCTAATCCAATGCTCTCATTTTAGAGGTGAGGAAATGGAAGCCCAGGAAAGTTAAGTTAGGTTACTTCTCTAAGGTTACATAGGGAGAAACATCAGAGACATTATCTCGTTTACTCCTTATAAAAGCCTTGTGAGATAGGTGCTAATATCAGCCACTATCAGAGATGGAAGTTGAATCTAGATCCTCTGACCTTGGAGTCATGAGTTTTTCTATTAAATCATATTAATACAAATCAGCCAATTTACTCACATGGGCTTAGAAGGTCTGAAGAAAGAGCAGGGTACAAGGGAGGAGATTGTCCAGATTGGTGGAACAGAAACAGCCGCACATGTCCGACCTCATACAATATTAGACAAGTCACTAAATTAGCTTCTGTTTACCTTAATTCCCTCATATGTAAAATGGGGACAGTATTAGAAACTACCTCCTAGGTTTGCTGTGAGGATAAAATTTGGATAATAATTGGAAACACTTTCTAGAACATAAAACATTATATAAATGCTAATCATTGTTGATTTTACTATATTTTCTTTCTGTCTACTAGATTTTCAGGGATGTACTTGCAGCAACGTAGCACAGCTGACAGTGCTGATGCTGAAGTCAGGAAGACTTGAGTTGAAATCCATTCTCAGGTACTTCCTAGCTGTGTGATCCTGGAGAAGTCACTTTACTCTCTTTGTCTCAGTTTCTCATCTGTAAAATGAGCTGGAGAAAGAAATGGCAAAGCACGCCAGTATTTTGGCCTAGAAAAGCCCAAATAAAGTCATGACAAATCAAATAGGACTGAAATGACTGAATACCATTTGGTGCTCATGTTTATTTAATAGATTAAAATTGCCAGGTTCCCATCCCCCCTTTTTATTTTTGACTCCCACTTAAGAGTGGGGGGCAAGGCAAGCGGTTTAAGAAGATCCTTTGCACCCCAGTGCTCACTAATAATAATTAATACTCTGACTAACATCCATGACAAACATCTCTTGGCAGTTGAAGTTCAGTTTGTTAAGCATTCAGCTGAGGGAGTTTTCTAGCCTCTCTGAAGATCAGGGTAATTAAGCTAAGCTTCTGGAGTGGGTTCCCTGATTCAGAAGCTTTGGTACAGGAAAAGGCAAGCCCAGTCTGTGTTTGAAGAACCAGGCAACCACTGGCAACTTTGCTGAGTATTGGAAGGCTCTTTTGGAACAAAAGCAGGAGGATGTTTTTCCTTTTTTGCTGCTTTGGAACTGGTCATTCTCCCATTGTCTGAGTGCCGGTGCTAAGAGCTGTGCCCGCCTTCATGCAGTCCTAACGGACTATCTGTCCTACGGCAGATGTGCAGAAGATGGAGGGGGCTTTCAACCTCCAAAGGCAGTAAAAGTGGGAGAGGAAGACCCTCGCTGAATTGAGCTGAACGGAGTGAGAATGGGATTGTGAGGTGGGAGGGGAATGGAGAGGAAGAATAAAATGGGATTGAGAGATGCTGGCTCCGGATTCCAGAATTAATGGCTAATGTCTGCCATGGCTATTTGTACTGTAAACTAAATTAAAAAACAAAAGATAAAGACAAAAGGGAACAACCCAAAGACTTGAAAGATGTTCTGGTGATGAGGAATTCAATTTCTCCCAGTACTAGAGGGACAGCTGGATGTAGCAGACGGAGAGCACCTAATAATAGCTAACATTTATATGGTGCTTTGAGGTTTGTGAAGCACTTTATAGACATTATCTGGTTTGCTCCTCACAAGAGCCTTGTGAGATAGGTGCTAATATAAATCCCTTTTTACAGATAAGGACATTGAATCTGAGAGGTTAAATGATTAGCTTATGGTTACACAGCAAATGTCAGAGACCGGATTTGAATCCATGTTCTCTTAACCTGAAGTCCAGTAATCTTTCCACTGAACCCAAAGAAACACCAAATTAATCTCATTTATCCCCTTCCACTCAAACATACTGGATGCATGGATTTAAAACTTTACTTTTTTGGGAAGTATTATACCTGCAACTATTAAGTAGTGGATTTCACATGTGAATAATAATTCTCAAATGAAAGGCATTAGAGAATTGTGAAAAAAGTATTGCAAAAGAATGGGCAAAAATTCAACATTTTTATCCCATTAAGAAGGAAAAATGCGGAAAAAAAAATTTCTGTGGTAGCTAACAATCCTTCTGTTTCATCGAGCATTTTTTGTGGTAGACACATTATATGCAAAGTTTTGTCTACAGTTTTTCCATCTGCTGTGATAATAGTTATTAATAAAACTGCTGTCATACCATCTTGGGCTGTGATCTTGTCAACTCTTTAAATCTAAGTAGGGTCAGTCCTTGGATAGGAAGATTTGCTCGAAAGGCCCAGGAGGGGGTACTTTTCCTTCCAAGACTGGTATTGGGACAATTCTCCCACATAATGTGAGAAGCCCCTGGGTTGTGAAGTGCTATTTTGCAGATGAAAGCAAAAATGGAGACTTTAACCACTTACAGTCATTGAAGATATCACAGCTGATTTTCCAGAGTGTTCAGATTAGCCTGGAAACTTGGCTTTACTTCAGGCCTTGCAAAGTTCCTCCCCAGGTCCAATCTAATTATGTATTATTTGCTTTCTGTCTTTCTTACCGTTTGGTTTTTCTGGACCTGGTAAATGCACATACACCTCATCCCATCCACAGATGGTGGCATCTCAGTGGTGAGAGGGGAACAGCAGTGATTCTCAGCCTTTTTGGAAAATGAACTGTTTATTTGATTTCCTGACACCCTCCCACCTGGGGTGGGGACAGGGAGGAGTAAGTATTACATAAAGTCCATTAAATTCATTTTTTAAAAGTCATGGTGACAAGATAAATGTAGTTCCCAGAAACATTTGAGGATTTTTCTACATACCTTAGGTATTGCAAAAAAAAAAAAAAAAAAAAAAATCACTGGTGTAGAGTCATCAAAAATCTGGAGGATTCCTGGCTGGGTTTATGCTATGACAATTTCCGTTTTTTTAAGGGAGATGCCAGAAAATTTAGATGTAGGATTTTTAGGCTGAAGAAACCATAACTTACTACATCTGAAACATAGTGAATCTCAATAAACTATAACCCAACTGATTAGAAGCTTCAATTCATTGAAATTGTTTTCACTTTCTCCCTTTTTAGTTGAAAGGCAGATGACAAGATGAGAAGTATGTATTAAGGATTTATTTTAAGAAAACCCTCTAGGGCATGTCCTGAGGACTAAGTACATACTCATTCCAATCTGCTAAGCCATCACACCATCATCCACAGTCCTGTACACTAGGAATTCTTGTTCATAATAATAATTCTAATGAAGAGTATGCTGTCCAGTGTTCAAAGAAAGATTCAGTTCTGATCATGTCACTATATTTACAAAATCAGCAAAGTGGGCTGATGTATTTTAGAACCATTCAGTCTTAAAACATACCCACTAAAATGGGTCAACTCTTAGTCAAGCAGAAATTCAGTTACTCAGGACCCCACAGACCTCAAAGCGTTCCAATTAATGGAAGTTCGATTGTACAGTCCTTGGGTGGTTGTACCTACTTGCTTTCAATGTTCTTGTCACTGTTTGGGTGTCCCAGTTAGTATACTTAAGGTATAATACTTCAACTCTCCTTTTTTGAGTGTGTCCCATTTTGTAGGTGTTAAAAAAATTCCCCACAACTTCTCCAATAGCTTGCATCTCTTACTTTTCCTTCTCCTCAGGTTGCGTTCCATGAAAGAGGCAAATAGCAGTGAGATGTTGCCTGCTTTCTTGCTCTTCCTTATATTATCCATCTTCTCTGCTTTTCTTCCCAATATTTCTATTATTCCTACAACCACCACCCCAGTCATCCAACCTCTCATTTTATATCACATCAAATGGTAAATGCTTCTTATCTCTTCACACTGAGCAAAGCAGCCCCTCTATGTAAGAGAAGGTACACCTTTCTAAGCTGCCAATTCAGCACTGTTGGGTAGGCAACAGAGGTGCATACATTTAAAATTGCTGATAGGGACAGAAAAATCATGGAGCGTGGTTAAAAATTGTGGAATCCTTGATTTTTTTCAGGGGCTGTGTTCATTACTCACTAAACTTTGGCAGATTGGAGGCTGCTCAGTTCTCCCGTGAGATGTATCCTATATCTAATGGAATTCTTCTGTTTTTCCTATGGTTCGGTTTTGTTATCTTTAGGCACTGTGTCAAATGAGGACATGCCAACAAGGTGGCAGCTGACCCTGCTGTTCTGGTCCTGGCACTATAGTGACCCTTCTTTCTGTATCAGCATCAAGAGAATGCTGGTACCCTGTGGAGCACAGTGCCACCCTCCAGTCCTCCCAGCAAAAGGGCCAGTTTTGTTCCAAGGCTATTCCTCTGTAACTTTAACTATGAGCTTCCTAGCTTAAGAGAAGAAAATGGTGAGATGGATCCTGAGCCATAAAGTGCTCCTGCTTTCCAAGGGGAAACTGGTTTAATTCTGAGCTTTATCTTTTGCAGAACATAGGTTTTGAATCCTGACAAAGCTTAAACTCATTTATGGGAGAGGGTGGATTTAGAAAAAACTAGTCAACCAAATCATATAGAAATTACACTAAAGGAATTTTATGGGGGGTAGGGGGGAAAATAAAATATTTGGATTTTTACTTAAGGAAAAAGAAAAACAAGCAGAAACACTATGGAATCAATAACATCCAAAAACAGATGGGGAATTGTTTTGTAATCTATAAAAAAGGATGAAAATATAGGATGGCGTTTTAAAAATTGTTTTCAAATTTATCTTTATTATTTATTCAATTTAACTGATTGTTGGTTTTGAGAGCTATGCAATATATTTTAAGGAAGGATGAATAAATGGCATGGAAAGATTTGGAAAAGCCAGTGTATAGTCTAGTCAGTGGCAATTATAAAATTCAATGGAAGATCTTAAAACAAGATTGACTGTTAACGTTCCTTTAACCATAATAGTTAATGTTTAATAAATACTACATGGACATATAGAGGGCAGTACTGTTAAGATAAGGGAACCTGAAAAAGGCTCAGAAAACAATCAAAGGCTCAGGTGGTGAGTAATGCCAGTCTTTAAGTCTTTTTCAAAAGAAGTAAATTTGTATCCAATGAATGTAACTTTTCTTTAAGTGGGGAGAATTCCTATGCCTGAATTTGTGGCTAGCCAAGAGAAGTTCCAATGAGTCTTCATTAGAAGAGAGCTTTTAAAATGAGAACCACATTTTAGCTCAACAACTTCCTAAATCATCCATAAAGTAAATGGTTACATAAATTGTCTTTCCATCTTTTTTTCCCACTATAGAGAATTATGAACAGAAAAATGCAACATACTGAGAAGTAAATCCTCATTGCAAATACAATGATTTGAATTCCTGACTTGATTTATTGCCCCGACGCTCTCCCTTCTCCCTAACAGGAGGATCCTTGCTTTACGCCCAGCATCACTAGCCATCCCCCCAGCACTGCTCTCCAGACTAGCCATCCATTATCCCCTCCACTGAACAGCTGTTTCCAGCTTACCCTGTGTGCAGCATGGGGCTATTTTCAACCCCCTTTTGGAAATTTTCATATATTTTCTAGAATTTCCAATTTGGGAACTAACCAAATGACTACTATATATGTATATTACCACTATGGTATTTTATTTGACCAAACCAATATGCAATGTCAAGAATCGCAGATTTATCTTTTGAAGTTCATCAGACTGAATTAGAATTAGCAAGCCAGTAAAATTTAGGGAATATGGTCCACCTTTGACAATAAGACTTGAGGGGAGACTTTGATTTGCAAAGGCTGTATCTTTTCCTGTGCCTGGAAAACTCTAGGAATATCCAAGAAGCAGCAGTAACTAAAATGGAAAATATATTGACATCCCACCAACCCTGGCAGATAAAAATGTAATAGGGACCAAAGGTTGCTTCAAACAAAAACAAAGAGTAGAAAGAGGGATTCCCTTTTTATTTTTTAATACATTGAACAGCTGCCACAGGAAATTATTAGACATTGTTTAAAATATTAAAAAATTATGTTAAAATGCAAAATGTAAAAAAGACATATCTCCAATATGTGAGTATTTTGGAATTAGAGGTTGCTTTTCTTTGACAAAGAAAAGTCATACTTGCATGCAATTTAGTTAGCCTTTTATACTTGCAGAAGTTTTCCTATCTCACTTCTTCTTCTCAGTGGTATACCTTTTAGGGAAAATGCATCAACGTGGCAGTCTGACTTTTTTCTATTCACAGAATGAAAAAAAACAAAAAACCTAACAGCTAGAGCTCAGAGAAGTTGAGCATTTTATTAATAATCACACAGCAAATGAAGGATAAAACAGAGAATGGATAAAACTAGAATGCACAGATCTTTGAGTAGTTGACCTTTATGTAATCCACTGAGCAATTGTATTTGATAAGCTCACAAAACATCCTGCCAGATTGTAGATTCTTTGAGTTTATTCATCTTTCAAGGGAATCTTGAAAAACTGTAAACCATAAAAGCTGAACTTCAATGCTTTGCCATTGCTCTGCTAGCAGAGGCTTACCCTCTTTAGTTTTCTTACTATTTGTCATGTTTTAAAAATCTAAAATTACTTTTCTTTTTCTCCCTTGGAAAAAAATTGGGACTTTTCATTGTCAAACAAACAAACAACTAGAATGACCCCCAAGTAGAATGTGGCTTTCTGTTGTATTTTTCTTCTTGTTTTTTTTTTTTTTTGATAGGAACTGTTCAAATAGAAATTCTCATCTTCATTATAAATTTTTCAACTGTAGAATGGTTTAAAGTAGAATCTATTGCTTGCGCCTGAGTTGATATGGTAAGAGCACAGTGTCAGTGAGACTTTGGCCCTGTATGGGCAGGTAGTTTCTTCCATCAGCAACCACATGCTGGCCTTCCTAACAGGGCCAGCTGTCTCACAAATGCATGCCGTTGGGCAAGAGGGAGGCCTGCGAAAAGGAGAGTGTGGATGGATCTACGCAAATCCATCATTTCTCCTGAATGAACTTCTCACAGGATGCATCCCACCGTCAGCAGGTCAGTGAACAGCATTTTCATGTAGAAGGGTCACACATTTCAACAAAGCAATCTTTTTTCAAATATGAATTATATTTCCTCCTCTGCTGTAAATAAAAGCCTTTTTGTAAGGCATTTGATTGGCTGTGATCAGACTTAGGAGGTCAGGAATATTTCAAGGAGCTCAGGTAACGTGTGTGGGCTTCATGCTCTTGGGGAGTTTTGCTGCAGATCTGGGACTAGGCTCTAGTCTATGTCAGGCATGTGATGGCATCACGGAGCAGCTGGGCTCCAACAGGTGAACGGAGACAATCCAAAGCAGCTGGACAAATGGAAGAAAGGTCACATCGTGTTTGTGAACACTGACTTCTCTCCAAGAGTCATTTGGATGGGAAAATACATCAAAGCACTCCACCTCGCAATAACACCCGATAGCTTTCCGTACCTAAAAAAAAAACCTTCCCAGTGTTGACCCAGAATATCGAGATCCCCTCACAGCTACAGCCCTCTCATGTACACTGTGTTTTAGTTGCATGCCTGCTGCCTGTATTATTTCTGGGAGTGAGTTGTATGCTAGTGACACACTTTAATTAGATTGAAAAGGCAATAAACTCATTTCAAATACCCAATTCTCCATATGAAGTATCTATTGACAGTGATCTTTATGAATCTCATACGTAAATTTTGTTCAGGAAATAGTGAGAGAGGCATTCTGGGATGGGGTGAGGTATGAAATGGGTGCATGGGATGCTGGACTTTGGAGTCAGGAAGGAAAGGGGGAGGGAATAAGCATTTACTAAGCACATTATTAAGTGTTTTACATGTATTGTCCTCGTAATAATACTGGAAGGTAAGTACAATTATGATTCCTGTTTTGTATTTGAGGGAACTGAGACAGACAGAAGAAAGACAAATGATTTATTCAAGATCACAGAGCTAATACGCGATGATGGGAGGTAAGTGCTAGTAATGTTCCTGTTTTACAATTGAGGAAACTGAGGTAGACAAAGGAAAGACAAATAATTTACTCTTGATCATAGAGCAAGTAAGCTAGTATTTGCAGTCAGATTTGAGCTAATTCTAGATTTCAGGTCTAGCCCTCTTCCTACTGAGCTAGTATTTTGTCATTTTCTTCTCCTATGGATTAAAGCAAAAAGGTTAAATGACTTGACCAGGATCATCCAACTAGTGTCTGTGGTCTGATTTGAACTGACTTCAGAGCCAGCACTCTACCCATTGAGTCCCATAGCTTCCAGGACCCCCCCATTTAATGAAGGAGGGTACCGAGGCTCAGAGGCAAGAAAGCAATTTTTCAATGTCACTTAGATCAGTGGTGGAATCAAGGCTTAAACCTAGATTTCCTATCTCCAAAACCAGTTTGTTTATGGAAAACCCGGGAGATAGGCTTTTATATTTTAATTGTTGGCATGGACACCAAAAATTCTAGAACAATTCCTCATTTGAGGGAGATTGTTAAGTCTTCAGACAGTAGTAACAGATATTAAAAAAAACCAACAACAACAGAATAAAACAAGCAAAGAGTAGTTTCATACTAGAAGAGGTTTCAGAGTGCCTTTTGATACTGCTATATTCAGGTTGTGATGCTGTGATAGACAATACTTAGAGCCTGGATCTGTGATTTCATTGGTATAGAGAATTCCCAGAGGAGGCAATTTTCTCTGTCAGTGCAGGGCAACATCTCTTTTGGAGCTATAGAATTGCCAAGATCAGTGATGTCAAAATTAAGGAAAAAGGAATGCCTGAAGGCTGCATATTGGCTTGGAAAAACACAGATTAACAGTATCTCTGTTGTATTTTTAATTTCTTTTGCTGCATATTTCTCAATTATGTTTTAATATGGTTCTTGTAAGTGAGAGTGTTGTCGACTATCTGGGACTCAAGATCACAGTTCAACAACTCTGGCCCAGAACATTGAGTGGCAATGACTTTCCTTGGCTCAAATTGGCTCAAGAGGCAGGACTTGAATCAGGGTCTTTCTGACTACTCTTCTGAATTATATTTCACATTCACTGGTAAGATCCAAATTAAAAATTGGTTATATTTCAAAGGGCTATTTTTAAGTAAGTTGTTTGAAACTTAAAAGGCATTTTCCTGATTAAAACAGGCGCTAGATTTCCACACAAAATTATTTAACCTGCAATGTTAAGAGATTAATGGAACTTTAGATTATAACGATCATTTATAATATTTTTTTCTTTTGGAAAACAGAGTTCTACATTAGATTCCAGGAACATATTTCTCCTGATGCAACCTTGGCAACAGTAGCAGAGATTTTGACCCTTCCTTGCAAGCCTCCCAATTCTGGCATTGACCATAGCAGCAGGGACCAGGAGCAGAAGGAATCATGTAAGGGATGATTTGATGATGCCAGTGGCAGGTTAGAAGAGGGGAAGAGGAATGGACGTTGCCATTTTCATCATCTCCAGGGTAGAGATAAAATGAGTGGTTTCTAGATGGAAGAGGCAGGGAAGAGAAACAGCAACATATGACACTAACCCCTAACTCACTTTCTCTCTCTGCCTTGTCTGAAAATGCATTCCCTCCACACTACTACTTCTTATAATTTCTTCCTTCCTTTAAAACTCAGCTCAGAATCCACCTTCTATAGGAAGTTCCCATAGATTCTTTATGCTTCTCTTTTCCCCCTAAATTATCTTGAATTTTACCCAATATTTAGCCCAGTGCCTGGGACATAGTAACTACTTAATACTATCTGACTGCATGCACATATGCACACGAGATTGTAAATCATATATGAATATCATGTTTGAACAGAGAACCTATGGATCACATATGGATATTTTGTATTTCCTAATAGAATATAAATTCTTTGAGATGATGGACTATTCTATTTTGTTACTATGTCCCCAGGACTTAAAATCTGACACATAGTAGGTCTTTAATAAATAAATGCTGGTTTATTGGTACATGGTAGATGTTTAATAAAATAAATATCTTTTAATTGAGGGATAGTCACAAATAAGAGAAAGTAGCTCCAAGATAGTTAAAATATTAGAAAGGGAATGGAAATTCTATGGTTATGGCCCAGAGGGGAGATTCCATCTCAGAAGTCTGTTAATATGGAAAGGACCCTTATAAGTTGAGCTACTATAAGCATGGGGCTACTGTATCCAATTTATTGGATTTAAAGAAAATTATTTAATTGTGAATTATTTTATAATTTAAATTTTTTTGATTTTTTTTTAGGTACAGAAGAACAGATTTTAGTATATATTTTCTTTGTCTTTTTTGTATTGTGTGTGTGTGGTTAAAAATAACCATAAGTTACAGTGATTGTTCTCTAGGATCATTCTGAAACATGAATTTGGGATCAAAAAAAGATTTTACAGGAATAACTCAGAAAAACTGATCACTTATGTTCATATTAAATTATGCCTCTTGCTGATTTCATGGCACATAGTAGAGAAGATGCAAACAAAGGCAGCAGCATGTACTTCGGATTGCTAAATAGGAGATCAGGATTTTGGTCTAGACACTGGCACTAAATAACTGTAACTTTGGGAGTTGTATCAACTCATCCAATAAATGAGACTATTAGACTTAATCAGTAATAATAACATTAAGATAACACTTTAAGGTTTGAGAAGCATTTAACTTATTTGATACTCATAACAAGCCTGTGAGGTAGATACTTTTATTCTCTTCATCTTACAAAGGTAAGAGGAAACTAAGGCTGGAAGAGAGGTCAAGTGACTTATCTAAGGTCACCTAGTTAACAACCCCCTGAAGTAAGAGTGAAACTCTGATCTTGACTCCCAAGTCTTGTGTTCTAGCAATTGTGCCACCTAGTTGCCTTAAATCAAAAGTTTCTTTCTATTTTCTTTGTAGTCCTTGTATTCCTGGGCTTTCATTAATTTTTTTCCAATCTCCCTTGTTCAACATGGAAGCAAATTAATGCCAGAATTTGCTATATATATACATATAAGAAATAGTATAAAGGGAATCCATTTTACAACAACTTTGTGGATTGGAAATCACTTTGCAGTTTCTGGAATATTTCAGTAAATTAAAATAGCTATTTACCAAATATTCTCCTCTACCTTCTTGAGCAGTTTCTTATGTTCCATGAAAATAAACATAACTCAAGTTGGGAACCTCTGTCTTACATTATTTTTAAAGTTCTTTCAAACTCTCAAATTCTGTGATAATGCTGGTAATAAAAATGCTCTAAGGTGCTAATTGGTATATTTTGTCTTCCCTGTCTAGACTTGTGTTCACCATTTTTTTTTCCTGGTGCCATTTCTTTCTCATGTGAGTTGGCTTCCATTTCATATGAACAACTGGGATTCCAAATATTTTCTATACCCACTACCTCTCTTTGCCTTGTGGAATTAAATTTATTAGCTGGGGATTTCTCAGATATTACTTTCCAAAAGGAGAAATAATTGCTCTTATATAGGGTATTCTATATTAAGTAAGTAGATGTGTAGATGATATAGAGGAATAGAGTATCAGGACTGGATTCAGGAACTTGCTGTTTAGTTATTGTGCCTGACTCTCTCTGACCCCATTTGGGGTTTACTTAGCAAAATACTGGAGTGGTATGTCATTTCCTTCTTGAGCTCATTTTATAGGTGAGGAAACTGAGGCAGACTAAGGTGACTTGCTCAAGGTCACACAGCTAGTAAGTGTCTGAAACAGAAAATATCATTCTCCTTATTTTACAGAAGAGGAAGTAGAGACTCATAGAGATAATCATAGAATCAGTTCCAGACTGGAACCCATTTTTTTTTTCTTATTTTAAGTCCTGAGCTTTTTCATGATGCTATACTGCTAAGTCCCTTAAATCTTCATGCATGTCTCCGTGAAAATCCCATTTATAAATGCAGAAATAATTTTAGAAAACAAGTTTTTAATAGGGTGGGGGGGGTCACTGTAAAAATGTAGCACATAATCATTTCACAGAGTGTTTGTTAGATGTCTTATCGCCAATTAAAACAAACTTTTTCAAGAGTTTTATTTCCTGGCTATGATATTCCCACCTTCTGACTTCTTCTAAGGCACAAGAGAAGTCTTTCTGATTAGCTGGGGGTGGGATGCTTCTCCAATCTGTTCATTTTATACATTATGGAGCCTGCATTGATTTTTTTTGTTCCACGTCAGTGGCATATAATTT
Organism: Antechinus flavipes; assembly: GCF_016432865.1. NCBI lineage: Eukaryota > Metazoa > Chordata > Mammalia > Dasyuromorphia > Dasyuridae > Antechinus > Antechinus flavipes. The sequence continues at coordinate 85,686,774 of NC_067401.1, read as the reverse complement.
CTGAAATTAATAAATACAATGCATACCATCGATGTGTGAAATATAAAAAAATATATTTCCATCGTTTGACATACAAAAATGTACTCACACACTTTTGAAATCTACTGTCAAATCATTTCACATCTGTACCTAAAGCAAACAGACATAATGCTAACAGCTTGTTAGAATTCAGAAATGCCACCCACTAATCAGCCCACCTGTGGAATTTTCAGTCCATCTTGCAAGCTGCATAGCCTGCTGCCAAGAATCTTGACGAGAAAATGTATATTAAATTATTGAATAAGATTGGAAATATTGTACAGTGTGGTCTAAAGAGAATACGCAACGTGTGGCCAATGAACATACTGTACCTCTTGCTTCCACTGCATGCATAGAGGTGACCTAACTTGCCTTCCCATTTGCCATAAATTATGAGGATACCATGAAGTCCCTGGATAGGGAAAATGTTCCCTTGTCCCCAAATGAGGATTCGGGTCTTTTCTGCCACTTTTCTTTTTTTTTTTAATTTTATTTATATATGTCACTGACATTTGCCCGGAGAGGAGGAAAAAAATCCGTAAGCAAATTCTAAGCAATGCTTATCAGGGACAATCCTATTTTCCTCTGCATTTGATACTGCAGTTCAGAGTAAATGGAATAAGAAGATTTGCTGACATCGGGGAGTCTATAAGAAACAGAGTTGTTGCTCTGATGTTAACATAATCAAATTGTTAGCTGTTACTTAAAACCCTGGCAAAAATGATCACCTAATCCCTTTCTGCCCTCCAAACAGAATAAAATAAAAGGAAACTGACAAAGTGAAATGAACCTATTCTGCTATCCAACAAAAACCAAAAGAACAGGGTACATCACACTATTCTACTCGGGCTTGGGGAGCTTAAGAAACCCGAGGGGGGAGTGGGAATGGAAGCGTGCACATTGTACAACCTGATTACATTGCTTCAAATTATTAATTTCTATATGATATAAACTAACATGCTCACAAAGTAGCTACTTTGGGTGTCTGTGAGGAAGAAACGTTATTTTAACATCTGTTCTTTGAAGGCTATTTGCTCTGGGAAGGCAGTGTGTTTTGCCATAAATTTAGGTCATTAATTTGTATCTGTTCTTTGTTTATTTAAGAAACAGGACAAAAGGGCAGCTGCTGAAACATTTGGCTGTGCCGAGGGGTAGTGGGCTCAACATGCTGGAGTTCTGCACATGACCAGCTTGAGTTTGTATCCACAGCTACAGGACAGAACTTTATGGAAACACTTTGCCAAGCCATGTGGTGCTTTGCTCTCCTTTGCATCAATACCCTTTTAATTACCTGATCCTGGGGAAAAAAAAAGTTCTGAAAAGTGTCAGCGCAAAATAAAAGCCGAGGAACCCATGATGGTCTGATTTTTTTTTTTCCAATGAAGTCAGCGTAATAGAATTCTTAGCAATTATTCTTCACAGTGCATCTCTGTTAAGTGCTACAACTGGCTAGGGAAGGTAGCAAGATGACCTATATAATTAGATATTTATAAACAGAAGCACAATAATACCTGGTAAATTGATTGTTAACAATGTTTAATGCTCTTAAATTGGCCATTAAGTGCTGAATGATAGGGAGGGTATTATTGTTATTATGAAGCATTACAGAGGTTTTATTTATTATCATAAACCTAATGGGCTCAGCAAATTAGATGTGTTTAAAAAGGTCATTTATTGTTTCTTGATACCGAGCTCTAAGCACTTCCATTCATCTGGATCATCAGACACAGCGGTATTTTGTAGCATGACTCAGATTTAACCTACCTCCCAAACCAAAGAAAGATATGGAAAGGGTCCCATCAGTTGTTATCTGGATAGGAAAATGTACCAAGTGTTATATGTTAGACATAAGGCTATATGTAGTTTCATTTTCAAATAGTTCAGTGAAAGTCACCTTGAATATATCTTCAAGGGACTGAGGCTTTTTCTTTTGGTCTGTCATGGGATTTCTTCTGATGGGGGAATGCTAACTCTCCTTATTCTTTTAAAATCTATATAAACAGTGAAGAATCCTACATTCTTCACTGTATATGGTCACTATAGAGACCCAAGGCTTCATTTTTTTCTCCAACCAGAGGTCTTTTGTAATAAGAGAAACAAACTAAGAATCCATCCAACCCACCCACCATGCTTATGTTTCAACAAATGTATGATGGAAATTATTTTCTACATATGTATATGTATCTTCGTATGGGGTTGTATATACAGGTGTATATATATATATACATACATATATATATACACACACATATGTATATATATGTATATGTATACATATATTGTGTCTATGTGTGTATATTTCAGCTTGAGTGTTTTTCACACTGTTTTCACACAAGAAGCAATGATCAAAAGGACTTGGCTGAAAACCTTGGGGTCTCCCTTTCAATTCATGACCCAATTTATGGTTTTTCCCTGGGACGAACCTGCCATTATGAGAAAATGCCATGTCCATCAACTCTGCTCAGCCTAAAAGAAAGTGAGTGGTCTCAGTAAAGGGTATCACAGCTCCTCTGAACCTTCTAAATCTTGGCTCTTTAGGAAGAGATTCAAGCAAAAACTGCTTCTTGTAGAGTCTGAGGGCTATCAGAGATTTACAGATTGCTAGAATTGGGATAAAAGAGTTCAGAAACCATCTCCAACTGCCTTTTCAGCTTTGCATTCTCAACCCTTAACATAGTGCATTACAAATAGAATGTGCTTCATAAATGTTTTAAGAAGAAAGGAAAAGGAAGATGAAAAGAGGGAAGAAAATAAGGAAGTAAGAAGAAAGTAAAAAAGGAGATGCAAAAATGAGCTCCTTGAAGGCAGGAATTACTATGTTTTTGTCTGATTTCAAAGGGAGAAAGGAAGACAAGATGGAGAGAGTGGAAGAGGGAAGGCAAAGAAAGAAAGAAAAGAAAGGAAAGCTACAGAATGGAAGCTTCCTAATGGCAAAGCCTGTTGCAAGTTTTGTTTGTCTTTCTCTAGAAAGTAAAGGAAGAAGTAAGGAAGGAAAAAAGAAAGGGAGGAAAGAAAGGGAAAGAGGAAAGGAGGGCAGAAGAGAGGAAGAAACAGAGGAAAGGTTGGAGAGAGGATGAAAGAAAGGAAGGAAGGAAACAAAGGAAGAAGGAAAAGAGAAAAAAGGAAAGAAGGGAGGAAGATATTCTTTTGTTACACTATTTTGTGTATTGTGTATTTGTGTATTGGGAGAATATTGTTAAATGAAAATTTCATGATAAAGAAATAAATAAAGCATTATTAGATGATTTGGTCTCTAGTTATAGCTAGATCTTTCAATAACTACAAAGAAGCTTTATGAGATTATTACAGCTTTATCACCATGAAAAAGATAGATTAAACCAATCTCCCAGTGTTGTAGTGAGGAGCTACAGAAATAATATTTTCTGAAGTGCTTAGCACAGTGCTTGCCACACAGTAGGTCCTTAAGAAGCGTTTATTCCCTTTCTTTCTCCTTCCCCCTCCACAGAAGTGCTATCTAAAATATATTCTTAATTTCATAGATATTACAGAGCACAAATACATTAATTGCTTTTAACATCACACAACTATATAAGTCATCAAGTTCATTTCAACAAATATTTATTTTAAACTATTTAATTTGCAAGTCCCTGGGCAAGGCCAAAGAAGTGATTTCCAAAACCATCTCTGCCCTTTCATAGAGGATTTTGCAAAATTTGGAAATATCTAGATATCTAAATTGTCCCCCAAGATACATTCTATAATGTAGACAAATCCATAGTCACAGATTGAGCCATAACCACTTTCTAATACTTTAATGGAAAAATAAATGGAAGTTGCAAAGGTCAGGAAAATCCCATGGATTTCCATTTAAAGTATGGAAACTGATCCGTGTTCCATGGCTGAGCTGAGACACAATGCAGTCCTCCTCTTTGCTCTCTCTCCTCTCTGCTATTGTACTCCAATTCTATTCATCTCCTGATGCTTTTATTTTCATCTGACCCCTTCCAGATGCCTTTATTCTCTCACACCCATCCCCAGTCCCTTAGGCTTTAATGGATTAAAAAAGAAAAAAAAAAAAGGAAAAAAAAGACCTGACTAAAACTAAAGGGAAATAGATAAATAAACAGATAAATGAATGTGTGTATGCATATAGATATATATATGTCTGTATCTTTAGAAAGATGCATATCTATATCTATAAACACAGATATAGATATATGCATAAAACATAGTATAGAGTAATATTTATATTTATTATGGATTAATTATATATTGCACACATAGGTTTATATACACATATATGCATGTGTGTGCATATATAGCTATATAATCCATGCATATATGTGTATATGTGTGTATGTATGTATCTGGATCTGAGAATATGTTTCTTTCCCACTTCCCAAAGCTGTTCCCTTCTTTAGTCCTGTTCATTTCTCACTTCTATTTCAATAACCCTTATTTGTTCATTCCTTCTACTTCCCTGGTGTCTGCTTCCCTCCTTCTCCTTCTTGTCATGCTTTCCATCTGATCAACCTCCCCCAGGGTAGTTATTGGCCTTTGGGATGTGGTTTAGGTGTTAAATGGCTGATTATTCATTGTGATCTCCAAGCAAGGGAGCTCTCCTCTCCTTATAGAGGCTCTACTCCCCAGAGAATAGTTTGGCAGCGTTTTGCTCAAAGTGGAATAAAAAATGCATCACACTTAAAAACCCCCACATGGCTTCTCTCATGAAGATTTTTTTCCCAATGAAGGTTCCCTTTCTGTCAAGAGAGACAACATGGTGTGGTGGAAAGAGAACCATTCTGGGAATCCAAAGCTCTGGATTGCCATTGACTAGCTGTATTGAATTAGGACCAAGCCCTCTTTGAGTTTCTAAGACCCTTTTCAACAACAAAATGTCAAGTTGATGAAAAATGGAACTTATTGGTCATGCAACATATTGGAGGGGGGAAACACTCTTTGAAATGATGCTCCTAGTCCCTGGATGGAAACTTAGAAACCATTAGTTTTCTCTCATTTAAAGCTGAAGAAATTGAAGTTTACAGAAATTATGTCTTGCTTAAGGCCACAGAGATGGCAAGTGACAGAATTAGGATTTGAACTCAGTCCTTTTGGTAGCAAAAGCTGTTAATTTCTTTACTAATCAAATCAGTTAAACCTCTCTGATCAGAGCTTCCTCCCTGAGGCTGATGCATCAAGTGAATGCAAATTCACCTAGTTCACTAGGTACCCCCAGTTCAGACCATGTTTCACATCCCAACCAGTCATCCATTTGAGCTGCCTAGCCACCTGTCCCAGCACCAGGCTCTCTCTTCATCTGGGAGCACTGACCAAATCAATAGCATTGTTTACAGAAAGGATGTGTCAATCAATTGCCCCGTGGATTAATTTACCATCTATTTGATTTCTTAAATGAAAAACCTCTTCCCTGTCCCCAAAATCCCTTCCCTGTTGCTTCCTTCTATTAAAACCTTAACTCTTTGGGGCAGGGGTTATTTCACCACTGAATTTATATTCTCAAAGCTCTGTTGTTCAATTGTGTCTGACTCTTTGTAACCCCATTTGGATTTTCTTGGCAAAGATATTGGAGTAGTTTATCATTTCCTTCTTCAGCTCATTTTACAGATGAGGAAACTGAGGCAAACAGGGTTAAATGATTTGCCCAGGGTCACACGGCTAGTAAGTATCTGAGGCTGGATTTGAAGTCATGTTTTCCTTTCCTTGCACCACTTAGCTGCCCCTCCAGGGCTTATGGGAAAGCATGACATGTAATTAGAACTTAAAAAAAATATATTTTTTTTCCATTCATTTATTCTATGGGGGAGAGTGTCATGATAGTTTTGTCACAGATTATCTCAAGAAGAACAGATACAAAGATTTATAAAAAGTGTAGAAGAAGAAAGAACTTTACAACTCCCTTAAACCAACCCTTCATTTTAGAGATAAACTGAGTCTGAGAGAAGTGAATCACCTGGAGTCAGATAAGTTCATGGTAGAGCAAATATGAACCTTGATTTTCTGATTCTAGCATCAGCATCCTATCTCTTTTGCATTCAATACATTCCTTCTTTGTCCTTTAACCATCTTTGTGTCTATACCACGAAATCTATTTGATATATTTTTAAATGAGTCAATTCAGATCAGTTACATGGCATATCTGATGGGCTAGAGAGAAATCAGTTAGTAGGAACATAAACCAATAGTGTCAGGAAATTCAGAAGTGATTTGGGATGATCTCTTCATTTTACAGAAGAGAAAACTGAGGCTCAGGGAAGTTATGACTTACATGGAGAGTAAGTGTCAGCTAATAATTGAATCCACATCCTATGATTTCAGAGCCAATATTTTTTCCATTGTAAGATGCAAATGGAAATGAAGGGGAAGAGAAAAGAAAGAAGGAAGGAAGGAAGGAAGGAAGGAAGGAAGGAAGGAAGGAAGGAAGGAAGGAAGGAAGGAAGGAAGGAAGGAAGAAAGGAAGGAAGGAAGGAAGGAAGGAAGGAAGGAAGAGGGGAGGAAAGAAGGACATAAAAAAGGATAAAAAAAGAAAGCTGTATCTGTGTTCCCATAGGTCAAGTTTGGTCAAGACATATGAAAACATGTGCAACTAGCTCCACAGTAGTATGGCCAATTAAATGTGGATCCCATACCCATTTTAATAATGTGGCAAATTAAAGAATTTTCCATAAAACACAAAAGCATTACATCTTTGAAATATTAAGATAGCTAATGCCTGGGGAAACTTTTAGTTAGTGTTGAGGTTCTTAAATGTGTGAACAGATTTTAGGTCAGTATTTTGTCCAGTCTTATGTCAAAACACATGACTTTGTTATAAAGATTTCATTGTTTAGTCAAAATAAGATAGACTTTCCTTGCAACTTTACCTTCTTCATACAGAAATGTTGCCTATTTGGGCTGTCTGTCATGTATCTACATGCAAATAACACTGGAAGGAAAGTTAGAAGGAATAAATTTTAGTTATTGTTATATTCTTAATTTGCTCCATACTCTTGAAAAAATTATTTTATCCTTCTAGACCTGTTTTCTCATCTGTCTAATGGGAGTGAGAGTGAAGACAGATTAGATGATTTTTAAGGAACCCTTAACTTTTATTATTCTAGTTCTTTCCATTTTATTTTCTTATATTTGATTACCTTAACCTATCCCATCTTACATGGCTATATAAAAGTAAGGGTCATTTTTTTTCTAATATAAAGCTATTTGAAGCAGTTGATATGACCTTAATCTACCTAATGATAGCCAAGATGCCTTCGTACCTGGGTTCTGGGCACATTGGCCCATCTCCTTTCTTCCCTGTTTCAATAGTGTGTTTGAATATATTTTTATTGGCCTGGCTGCTCATCCTTTGCACTAACATGGTTGATTTCTTTCCTTGTGAGTTTTGCTCACTGATATGACGTACTTCATTATTTTTTCTACTTTTCCCTCTTTCAGTCTTACTGGAAAGTTTAGGAAATATTGGCCTAGAAATTCCAACGTTTTGCCTTGAAACAAGACTATGGGAGGGGATTGGGGGAAGGAGGGAAAAAATTGGAACAAAAGGTTTGGCAATTCAATGCTGTAAAATTACCCATGCGTATAACTTGAAAATAAAAAGCTATTTAAAAAAAATACCATGGTAAAATTTCCAATAGAGATAGAAGATTTATCTGATAATTTTGTATTATCTTCTGTTAATCAATCAACATTTATTAAGCCACTATTCCCCAGGCCTGATCCTAAAGGCTGGCTAATACAGTAATTCTTTTAGGCTTTTGGCATAGTATTGTTGGTTATAGATCTTCTAAGAATGATAAGCACAAGAAGGAATCACATTCAAGTCAAGAGAGACAAAGGTACAAAGTGGAGATAGGCTGTTGGATTTAAATCTAAATCTGGGGAAGAACTGGATTCAAATCTCACCTCTGTCATTAATGAGATATATGATTCTGGGCAACATACTTGACCTTTCTAAACCTCGGTTTCTTCATCTGTAAAATGAGGGAGTTAAATTTTATGATCTCTAAGATTCCTTCTAGCCCTAAATCCGTAATCCAATGACTCTAAATCCTGACTTGGGTGCTGTATGGATTAAGGAGATGTAGGCACTTAATAAATTCTTATTAATTGACTGCCATAGAATATATATAATTTTTTTTTAAGTCAGCAGAGCCAATAAAGGAAATGGATAGTGGAAAAAAGCTGAGAAATAAAGGATATAAAGGATTTCTACCCAGGGAATGATGAATAGCTATTCTTCATCTCTACTGTGTACAGAATAAAATAAATGAATATTAAATGGAAAATTAGGGATTTTAATTAATTACAAGGGAGAACTCTATGGTGAAGGGTGATGAAACATTTCAATGCCTCACCCTAGGGAAGTGGTAGAATTTCCTTGTAGGGAGGTCTTAAAAATATATTTCCATCCACCCAGAAAGAGTAGATAAATTAGACCTATAGAATCTCAAAACAGGAAAGGGTATTAAGATCATCTGGGCCAACTTCTAATGCTGAATCCTTTGTATAATATGGGGCAATTTACTATCCAATGCTATCCAGTGATGTACTATCTCTTGAGGTAATCATTCCACTCTGGGATAGCTTTAATTATCAGAAAGTTCATGTTCTCTGTTCAGCTTCCTTTTGTGTCTTGTCTTCCCACATTAGACTGTAAGTTCCTTGAGGGCAGACACTCTTTTTCTTTTTCTTATGGGTATCCCTAGTGCTTAGCATTGTGCTCTCCACATGATAAGCCTTTAAGAAATGTTTATTGAATTAATAATGACTTTTTAGGAATCAGACCATAGTCTCCTCTTTGGAGACTCTTGCCATATAAAGTACCTACAAAATGGAAAGGAGACTAGTACTATAGCTATCCCCAAATTCACAGAACACAAAATTCAAGAAGGGAGACAATAAAATCCATGACCTCAGATGTCTATGCACAAATAAACAAAGCATGAATAATTAGTGAGCCTAAGTTAAGGAGGAAAATTTTACTTCACAGCTTTCATTGAGAGTTAATGCAATGGGATTCATGGCTAGAGTATGGTAGTGAAAGATAATTCTTTATTGAAAAGGAACAGGTCTTTGCTGGACTAGCAATATATATGAAGATATACTTACTTGACAAAATCTAGCAAGTGGAAGGTGTGGTGCATTTGAATGAAGGTAGTGGAGGTCAAATTAATATTGTCACCAGAGTAAACTACAACCATATGTACAGAAGAGAGCAAAAATGACTTAACTCTGGAAACATGGGCCTGGCATGAAGTTACAATATAGTAGTTTGGTTATCTGGAATCTTTGGGACCCCTTTCCTTGCCAAAAGCAGAGCAGCTAATGACTTCTTGGCTTGCCTTAATAACATGAACTATGTATCCCTTTCACCCCTGGAACCATACATATTTATATTCACTATGGGACAGAATATAGCTGGAGGACTTAGGCAGTGTTTAATCTATCAACAAACCACAAAGGAACCATAAATCTAACAACAAAATACTTAATTTGAACAGAATAGCAAAGTAAATAACAGTAAAATTTTATATTAGGATCATTCTCAGCTCTCATACATAAATGAATATAATTTCCCATAGAATTGTGCATTAATGAGAAAAAGAATAAATCCCTGGAAACTTCACACTCTGTGGTGAGAAAGGGCTTCAGTGTCATTTGCTTTGAATCAAAGCTGAGAAAACCTCTTCAGTGTGAGTTCTCACAACAGCATTTCCCAACAACTGGCTTGACTTTTCTGGAATTGTCACTATTCTTGCCATTGCCTTTGGGAAGTGTCATTGAATTTTAAGAGGGGACCACCCTGGCCAACATCCCTAGGGACTAGACTAGCTTCATAACTTTGTCCCTGGTAACCCATAAAAAAAGATTTCTTGAGCAGCTGTAAGAGTTTATTGTTGCCCTCTTCAACCTTAGGTGAGTTAGAGTTATGTGTATGGATTAGATTAGATAATCTATAAAGTCTCATTCAACTTTCAAATTCTGTGATTCTATGGTTCTGAAATTCCATTCATTTCTATCTTATCTAGTGTTTCAGATTGGATTCAGTCAGTGTCTAGGCACATGTTCCACTGAGATTTTCTGAGGCAGAAAATAAAAACTAATATATCTTTTCATTCCCATGATGTGCCTCATTACTAATTGCCCTGAAATTTCTTTTTTTTCTATTATATTTTTATTTATTTGGTCAAATATTCTCCAATTACATTTTAAACTTTTTTCTCAATATTATTTTATTTTTCCAAATATATGTAAAGATAGTTTTCAATATTCATTTTTGTAAGACTTTGTGTCCCAAATTTTTCTTTCTCCCTCTTTTATCTCGCCCTGTCCCCAAAACAGCAAGTGAGCTGATATATTTTAAATATGTACAATCTTTTAAAACATATTTCCAAATATGTCATGTTGTGCAAAAAAAAAATCAGACCAAAAGGGAAAAAAACACAAGAAAGAAAAAATAACCAAAGAAGTAAGATGAAAATACTATGCTTTGATCCACATTAGGCTCCATCTTTCTCTCTCTGGATGCATATGGTATTTTTCATTCCAAATGTATTGGAATAGTTTTGAATCACCACATTGTTGAGAAGAGCCAAGTCCATCATAGTTGATCATTACATAATTTTGTTATTACTGTGTACAATGTTTTTCTCACTTCATTCAGCATCAGTTCATTTGTCTTCTAAGTTTTACTTGAAATATGTCTGCTCATTATTTCTTATAGAACAATAATATTCCATTATATTCATTTAACATTACTTATTAAGAATCCATTCAATTTTCAGTTCCTGCTGCTTCAATAAGCCAAAAGAAGTGGGATAGAGTGGTAAATATAAAATAAGAGTAGCACAAGCTAGATCCCTTGCTGGCAAATCTCTACTTCCATCTACTTCCATCATGGAGCATCTAATCCTTTAGAAGGTGAAGAAAAGGAATCTTGTCCATACCTCAGAATTTATGATTATTAAGAAGAAAGATGACATGAACTTTAGATTTTTGGTAAGCAGATTTTAAAGAGATCATAGAAAAGATAGGTAGGATTCTATGGCCTAAAATTCTATTGGGCAGCCAGCCCAGGTGAATTGAAAACTCAAGAATAAAATTCTGAAGACACAAAGATAAGCATCTGATGAAAATGGTTATTGAAAAAGACACTAACATGGATGTGCAGAGAAAGCATTGACAACAAATTTTAGAAAGGCAGACAAGTGAGTATAGTCACAGAAGTTTGGTATAGCTTTGCAAAAATAATGACAGGGACACTAGAATGGAGGCTGGAAAAAACAAAGATGAAACAAAGGGATTTTAAAAGCTAGATTTAGGAAAAAGAAGATCAAATAAATGAAGGGCCTACTGCTAGGGATGGATCAGACTATGATAACAGGAGATATAGGAGAGACTAGACAAAGCTATTCAATTTTTGTTTTACCCAAAGAGAATAAGGTCTGGATTAGAAAGAACAGAATAAAAATGACTAACAGAAAGTTCGAATCCAAGATATTTAGAGAGAAATTGACCAATACTAACATGCCCTTGAGTTAAAAAATGTGACACTTATGAAGTACAAGGTATTGAAATTACTGAGCATAGTTACTGCTAAGTGACTGATTATAATATTTGAAAAAAATTAGAAAATGGTTGAGGTGCTACAGGATGGGACTTAAAAAAAAAAAAAAAAAAAAAAGAAAGAGCCACATCTGCAAATGATAGTTCACTGAGCTTGATTCTGATATAGGAAAAATTTTATTAAAGGAATGGTTAATGAGCATCTAGAAAAGGAAGTTGTGATTATCAAAAGCCAGCGTGATTGCTGCTTCCTTATTTAAAAACAGGGTAATTAGATTGATAGATCAATGAAGTCTTGTAGATATATTATATCTTGACATTAACAAAATATTCAAAAAATTTCTCATAATATTTTTGTAGAAAAGATATATGTACAAGGACAAGATGATAGTACATTTAAACAGATTCAGAACTGGTTGAATGATCAAATGCAAAGAAAAGTAAGTTATTAATAGTTTGAGGTTAACTTGGGAGGAGAACTTTAGGAAGTGCCTCTGGGATTTGTTTTATAAGTGATTTAATAGTTTTATTATCAATGTAGATGCCTAGATGACAGTTATCAAATTTACATATATTGCTCTATAGGTAAAAGAATGTGCTGTTACCTATGACAAAAAAGTTAAGAGAGTTGACACAATGGATTCCAAAGGTAGATTCCAAATAAGATCTTGATAGTTGTTGTTTATCCTTTATTTTCAGAGGACCAGTGATATCACATGATTATATTTTGACTTGTGCATGAATTGGAATTAAGAGAGGCAGAATTGTACAAAGTTGTCAGCCTCACTCTCTCTTCCAGAGTCATCAAAGTCCAGTGGCAATACAAAAGTCAAGATGACCGGGAATGGCCTGAGATATAGTGGAAGACTTTAGTATCTTCAATATCTGACCAAGCTCTAAACACTCCAAAGTCCCTGCTTCGGTCACTTTCATGATTGTTGGAGGTTGTCCTCATCCACCCATTCCATCAAGGGAAGTCTTCTCCTTAACTCACTGATGGGTTTGAGTCCTGTCAGTCACCCTCAATCTGGTTTGAATCATCTGCAGAGGTGGTCATTGTGCTCTGCTCACATCACATCTGGAGTGTTCTGTTCTGAGCAGCACATTTTAGGAGAGTCAATGATAAACAGGAAAGTGTTCAGAGAATGGTGAGCAGGACAATTAAAATACCTCAAAAGATGATTCAAACCCTTCCACTTGTTCAGGGACAAAGAGAGCCATCTACACACAGAGAAAGAACTGTGAGAACAGAGCGTGGAACACAACATAGCATTTTCACTCTCTGTGTTGTTATTTGCTTGCATTTTGTTTTCTTTCTCAGTTTTTCTTTTTCTTCCTTCTTGATCTGATTTTTCTTGTGCAGCAAGATAACTGTATAAATATGTATACATATATTGGAGTAAATATGTATTTTAACATAATTAATGGGTATTGGACTACCTACCAGCTAGAGGAGAGAGTTGGGGGAAGAGGGGAAAATTTGGAATAAAAGGTTTTGCAAGGGTCAACGTTGAAAAAATTACCCATGCATATGTTTAGTAAATAAAAAGCTTTAATTAAAAAAAAATATATATATATATTATATATATATATATATATATATTATATATATATATATATATATATATATACATACACACACGTATATCTCAAGCACATGGTCTAATTGTTGTCATTGTTAGAACACTAGAAACAAAGAGATTGAGGATTTCTCCTGCAGAGAGAATACTTGGGATATACATGTTATCTATCCTCAAACACTTGAAGGGTTTTTATATGGAAGTAAGATTGGTCTTGTTCTTCTAGGCAAAGGGAAGAACAAGGGTAAAATTGTAAAGACTGATCTTGGCTAAAATCAAAACTTCCTAACCTAATTAGAACTCTCCTAATGTAGTGGAAAGTAGTGCTACAGTGTAATACAGATCTTTAAGCAGAGTTTTTACATTCACTTCTCTGGAATGTTGGGGAGAGAATTGTTGTTCAAAGTATAGTTTGGACTAAATGACCTCTGACAACCTTTCAAACTGATATTCTGTGATTCACAGAGGAAGACACCAAGATAAATATGGCACAGCCCTAGCTCTAGGGGAAATTCCAACTCCCTCATCCAAGTTTTTCCTCCTGAAGCCAAATAGAATAAAGAGAATTCCTTTTTTCACGTGACAACTTAGGAGAGAGTGTAGGACTTAGAGGAAATAAGACCTGAATCTGAATCTTACCTGGGACATTTACTAATGGCTGACCCTGGGCAAGTCTATCCCTCAATTTCTTCATCTATAAAGTAGAGGGGGTTAGGGATGGAGTCAATGGATGTTAAAATCCCTTTGAGCTCTAAATCAATGATGCTGTGATTTAAAGAATGCTTTCTCAACCCCCTTCAGTTTCATCAAATCCAAGAGACTGACAAAAAAAAAATGTTATCTAATTGGCAACATTTTCCCTTTAGTTTTTCATGTAGATGATTCAAAATTGACATAATGAAATGAATGGAGGTTCTTTTTAAAAGGAAATCCTTAAGAATCAAAATCCAATTGAATCCTACTATTCTGAATGTTGAAGTTAAGTCTCACAGAAATTTATCACTATGTAGGAAATGTAAAAGATCCAAAAAGAGGAGGCCTATGATTTTATGTTAATTAGGAATTCTTATTAATTTAAAATATTTACACCAAAACTCCTTTGCCAAGACTGAAGTTGCAACAATATATCATCTTTGGCCATAGAGGAAAGAAAACTAATTTTTAAAATATTCTTGCAGCCTTGGTAAGCAAGCTTTCTAATCTTTGATGAGCCCGTCCATAAAGCATGTAACAAAGATCTCCTCTGTGGGTCTAAAAATCTGGATGATTCATTCTTAAAAGGGATAATTTAGTCTTCACTTCTCAAAAAGTAGAACCCTCATGTCCTCTGATAACTAATATCTGGCTATGATAATTGTCCTGAGGCTTCAACCCTGAGAAAGTACTAGAAGAACTGGAGGAAAGGGACACAAACTGGCACCCCAACTGGCAAGCCCTTGTTACTTTTATACATTATTTTTTTTCTTTAGAACAATTATTCTTAACCTGGAGTTCATGAATTTAAAAATTTTGACAAGTCTATGTTTTTTATTTATTAACATGATTCTGAGAAGAGATCCATAGACAGAAAAGGGGCCCCAGGACATATACACAAAAAAAGATTAAGAATTGTTCTAGAAGATAGAAGAAATAACAAGACAAGCTGCCATACTTTACCAGATTTTCACCAATAGCTGAGATAGAACAGTGGGAGGAAAGTGACTACTTCATTTTAGAACCCAGGAACCATCTAGCTTGCACCCTAGATTTTTTTTTTTTTATTATAGCTTTTTATTTACAAGTTACATGCATGGGTAATTTTACAGTATTGACAATTGCCAAACCTTTTGTTCCAATTTTTCCCCTCCCTCCCCCTAACCCCTCCCTCAGATGGCAGGTTGACCAATACATGTTAAATATGTTAAAGTTTAAATTAAATACACTATAAGTATACATGTCCTAACAGTTATTGTGCTGTACAAAAAGAATCATACTTTGAAATAGTATTGCACTCTAGATTTTGCACAAAATCTTTTTTCCCCCTATAAGTACAGTTATGTAACCGTTTGTCCAATAGCAGTGAACAGAGACCCACAGACTTGGGGGAAATATTAGGTTATAAGTTAAAGAAATCAATCTATGAACAATAAAGGTTTTGTTGGGGGACAAGTACTGGGACTGTTATTTAAATGCTATAAGGAGCTCCCAAGTGAATAAACTCTCTCTGCTAATTCAGGTAATCTCACCTCTGTAGCATTTAGGCTTAGAAAGATGTCAAGATCAAGGTCTGTAAGAATCCTGTCCCAGAAGGACCAGATTAAAATGTAGCTGGGAAATGTTTAACACAATAAACATAAATAAAATATAATATTGGTGATATTAAGTTGTGGTTTTCTAAATCAGTATGCAACTCACTGGGATCTCCTTCTTCAGTTTGATATCTAGAGTGCTGGCCAACCACACGGCTGTGTGGTTTTATATGTGCCAGTGACAGGACTTATACCCCCATTTTCCTGTCCCTGAGGCCAGAGGTCTATCCACTACAATATATGTTCTCAAAGATTTTAATCATAATTTAAAATATTATCCATATATATGAACGTTATGGAATATTATTGTTCTGTAAGGAACGACCAGCAGGATGAATACAGAGAGGACTGGTGAGACTTACATGAACTGATGCTAAGTGAAATGAGCAGAACCAGGAGATCATTATATACCTCAACAATGATACTGTTTGAGGATGTATTCTGATGGAAGTGGACCTCTTTGATAAAGAGAGCCTTAATTGATCAAAGATGGACAGAAGCAGCTACACCCAGAGAAAGAACACTGGAAATGAATATAAACTGCTTGCATTTATGTTTTTCCTCCCGAGTTATTTATATCTTCTGAATTCAATTCTCCCTGTGCAACAAGAAAACTGTTCGGTTCTGCACACATATATTGTATCTAGGATATACTGCAACCCATTCAACATGTAAAGGACTCTTGCCATCTGGGGGAAGGGGTGGAGGGAGGGAGGGGAAAAATCGGAACAGAAATGAATGCAAGGGATAATGCTGTAAAAAATTACCCTGGCATGCATTCTATCAATAAAAAATTATTTAAAAAAATATTATCCATAGTATTCTCTCTCTGTCTCTGTATCTCTGTCTCTGCCTGTCTGTCTGCCTCTGTCTCTCTGTCTCTCTCTCTCTGTCTCTTTCTGTAAGTGTTGTTTTTTACCAGATGCATCATTCCTTTGACATTATTTTGCATGGGGAAAGGTCTGAGAAAATCTAGTGGGCTGGTATATTTAACAAAGCTACTTTGCTAGAAAAAGATGAAACTAAATTTTTTTCCGCTTTCAAAAACATAATTTCTTAATTGTCATGAAGGACAACAATCTTTTTTAGATAAAAATAATATTCCAAACAAACTTATCTCTTTACCAGAAAAAATGAACGGGGAGTCATACAAAATATTTTTAAAACAATCTGTATTACTAAATCTAAATGAAAATTAAGAAATAAATTGTCTTTGGGTCTTTTTTTCATCATTTAGTTTTCCCTGAATTTTTTTCTAAGGGTCTGATGAGAATGTAATGGTTTAAATGTTTCCTTTACTGGTTTAAGCATGTTATTAGAGATTTTAAGCTGATTACCCAGCTTTTAATAAATCAGTCTATTTTTTTCTCTAACTCATCAAAATGGAGAAAATTGAGTCTCAAGTTTCAATCTCATGTGTTCTGTAATTCTGTGTTCTGGTGCAATGCCCACACAACTGGTCTGATTTGAGTCAAAATAGTGATCTAAGTTTAATAAAATAAACACTTATAGTTGAATAGAATTGGAAATGCAAATATTGAAATGGCACATTATTGTATTTTAAAGATCCCAATGGCATAGTGGTGTAAATTATTAGAGAAGAGGTTTTTTTGAACTATGTATCAGAGAGCAGTATGAAATGGACATGGAATTTCTTGATATAGAGAACTTCTATTCAAACAGGTCATCCCTTAGCCTTAGATTTCTCTAGAATAGCTAAATGATAGCTATATGTCAGTGAAAGACTTGAATCCAGTTTTTGATGGTGTCAAGGCATTCAACAAATAGTGAAATAAAGAGAATGATTTTTTTTGAGAGATGATGGGAGGAAAGACTGATTCCTGCAACGTTCTCTACCTTTGTCCTTATGGTTAACAACATAGATAATGATGTGGAGTTATACCAACAATAATGTTAAAATAATTCATATTTATGTTGTATGAATTATAAAGAACCTTCCTCCAAGCAACTTTGCTACAGTAGTGCTGAATCTTTTTAAAAAACAAGTATTAGAGGGACAATTTTGGAAACTAAAAGGCAGCTTCTATAGAAAGGGGAGAGAGTAAGCATCAGAAAACTCAAGATCAAGTTCAAGTCCTTTTTCTGACTCTGATGCATGCAGGACAAATGACTTAACCTTTTTAAGCCTAGATGGCTTCTAAAGTTCTGCCCAGCTCTAAATTTATGCTTCCATTATTCTAAGTCTCACTTTGGGGCCAGTCAAGTTTTTATATCTATCTTTTAACTCACTAAATAAGAACTTTATAGCATTACAAGCTTACAGAATTGGAAGAGAGCTTAGAGGTGCCTAAACTAACCAATGAAAAAAATCCCAACTACAAAATGTCTCATCTACAGTCATTCTACCTGGGTATGAATAACACACCCACTTGTGGGGAAATCATGGCTTTATGAAGAGCCCATTTCAATAGTGTGCATCTCTAATGGTTAGATAAACAAGCAAAAGTTCATTCATATATTGAGTCAAATTTACTCCTTTTAATTGTCTCACATTGACCCTAGTTCTTTTCCCTGAAGTGACAAAGAACAAGTGAGCTCCTCTTCCATGGGAAGATCCTTCTGATTCCCATGAGTATTTGCTGTATGATTTAGAAACTTCTCTTTCCCAATTACTTGTGTCTTTCAGTACTTTCCCTTTGAAAAGTTATCTTCCCCTTAGTTTTCCCAAGAATCCCCAGTTCTATCGTTCTTTATTTCACAAGAAATCTCCATTCCCTACTATGCCAGTAACCTGCTTCTGGTAACACTCTGGTTTGTTAGTGAATCTCTTAAAATATAGCCCCCACATTGCTTCATGTGGGATGGAACCAGTGCAAAGTATAATGGAACTTTTGCTTCCTATGATTAGGACACTATATTTCCTCTTAATATAGCCTAAGATTTCCTTAGCTTTTTTAGCAGCTTTATCTTACTATTGGTTGTCATATTGAGCATATTTGTCATATTGGTCAATTGGAAGCCTCAGTGTTTGTTTCTTTTATTTTTTTAAAATAAGAACTGTTGTCAATTATTCATGCAATTCATTTTAAAAAGTTAAATGCCAAACTTTACATTTATCTCCATCAAATTTCATCTTATTGATTTCAGCCCAGTATAATCAATTTTATGAATCATAGGATCACAGCTTAGAGATTTGGTCCAATGCTTTTATTTTATAAGTGAAGATGGGTCTAAAAAGACTGTGGCTTGTCACACAGTCAATTAGTTACAAAGTATTAGTAATAATAATTGCATCAGCTTCTATTTATACTATATTTTTACATACATTATCTGATTTGATTCTTACAACAATGCTGATATTCCATTTTAATAATAGCTTTTTATTTTTTCAAAATACATGCAAAAATAGTTTTTAACAGTCACCCCTGCAAAACCTTGTGTTTCACATTTTTCTCCCTCCCTTCTACCCCCCCTCCCCTAGATAGCAAGTAATCCAATATAAGTTAAAGCTGTGCAATTCTTTTTCCTTCTCCCTCCTCCCCCAAGGAATGCATTTGTTTATTCTGTTATGAGCTACAAGGTCTTAAGAGTTCTTTCCAGCTCTCCTACTTCATTCGTCAGCTGGTTCTTTTTGGGAAATCTTGTTTTTTTCTGCTTCAGCCATGACCTGCCTGTGGAATTCCTTGAGAACCTTTACCTGCCGAGGTCGGATTTGGATGTGAGAACGGATGTCAGCAATGGCTTTCACCGCCTCCTCCGGAGTCCAGTTATACACCTGTATCAAATAGGCCGCCACCATGGTGGCGCTTCTGGAGCGCCCAGCCTTGCAGTGAACATAGACACATTTCCCCAGGGCCATGTACTTGAGTGTGAACTGGACACCTTTCTTTAGGTTTTCCAGAGTTGGGACTCCAGTCATATCCACTGTGCTGAGACGCAGTTGTTCTACTCCAACTGCTTTCCATTCCTCAAAAGTGTTACACAGGAACCTCGTCTCATATTCTTCATTCATGGTGATCACTGCTCGGACATTCTCCTTCTCTACTAGCCGGAGCGTGAGACTGCGCAGCGGCAGCGCGCCCAACAGCACCGTAGAGTCGATGCGGTGGTACCAGTCGCGGTGCCCGGCTCTTGACACCTTATCGAGCACCAGGGTGTACAGAAGTGTCGGATAGAAGAGAATCCGAGCCAGGACGGCGCCCAGAACAGATGAAGCCGCCATGCTGGAGCCAGGAGTTCAGCTTTCTGGCCTAACCTTGGATCTGGGCTCAGGCTCCCGGCTGGAGCTCCCGGCTCCGGCTCCAGCTCCGGCACCGGCTCCCGCTCCGGCACCGGTATAGTCTATAGAGTCACCTCGGCCTGCGCCCCGGCTCCTCTCTAAATCCGGAGCTTCCCGATGATCTGGCCGGGAACAAGCAGACGAGGAAGCTGTGAGCTAAACCTAGGATTTGCTTCTGAAGGGGCTGGACGGCGGCCCTGCAAGGGAGCAAGGGGGTGTTCACCGCGGAGTCATATGCAATTCTTCTCAACATATTTCCACATTTATCAGCTATTATTCCATTTTGTCATGAGGCACAAAGAGATTAAAGTAAATCCAGGGTCATACAGAATCAATGTCTGAAACAAGATCTCTACTCCAACCCCAGGATTCTACCCCCTTATGTACTTTTTTTCTTTTTTAAGTTAAAACAAGTTTTTGTTTTTTTTGTTTTTTTTCGTTCCAATTAACAAGCATTTATTTTCTTTCCCACATTCCCTCTTCTCCATGGGAAAAGAGAGAAAGAAAAAAGCCTTGTAATAAATCCTCATATTCAAGGAAAATAAATTTCTTTATTGGCCATGTCCAAAAATGTTTGTATCATTCTGCAAGATGAGCCCATCACTTCCCTGTCAGGAGGAGTGGTTGCTGCTTCATTACCTGTCTTTTGGAATCATGCTTGGTCACTGGGCAACATTCTTATGTTTACAATTTTTGAAGACCATGTTTCTTGAAGATGATAGAAGCAATGTAAACTTAAAGTTCTATCTTCTCTCTGTCATCATCTTCGCCAAGTAATGAGTCCGCTTAAAAGTGCTTTGCACATATACAAATTGGGCCTTTATTTTATCTTTGACATCTTTACAACCTTCCATTTATTCTGATAGTTCATCTTCTAGACACAACCTATTTGCAGTGCTTTCATATTCTTCATTGGTTACATGCAGTTCCTTCCATTTTTAAATGTTTTCAAAAACTTAGCAAAGAATGAGAATGGGATAAAGAGGGAATAACACATCCCTATTTGAAAGGCTATAAAAGTCTTCTAAATTATAGAAAAAAAGAGGGCAAGAATAAAGGATGGAGGGAGAGGATAAGGGCGAGATCTTTGGAGAGGGAGGCAAACTAGAGAGTAAAGCAGAGTCAGGAGAGTTACAAACAGAATAAAGATCAGGAGTAAAAAAAATAAGTAGGGGTAGTAATCATGATCTCTAACAAAGTTAAAACTAAAATAGATTTAATCAAAAGAGAAAAAGAGAAACTATACTATGTCAGCTATATTAATCAATCTTGTTTTAGACTAAAATAACTAGACAGGATAAGGTTGGAATATTGCTTTGGTGTACAAAATGATGAGTTGGTGAAGTTAGAAAAATACAGAAAGACTGGAACGTGATGAAGGAAAATGTTATCGACCTTAAGAGAAACAGAACAAACAAGCATAGTATACATAGATACCTATGAATGTATATGTATCTATGTATGATTATAGATATCTAGGTATATATATATGCATGTCAGTGTATATTTGCACATATGTATGTGCGTGTGTACATAGGTATGTATTTACACACATGCATAAACATGTCAGTGGATAATTACAGCCTTCTTGGGGAAGAAGGAGAGGAAGGAGATAAAAAGAATAAAGTAAAAAACGCACAGCAGAGAACAAAAGAAAATTTACAAGAAAGCAAAGATGGACAGCTCTGAACAAAATGTGTATTTATTATACAGGCTTTCTTCAAATGGAAATTTATTGCTTTGTATTCTGAATCCTCTTTTATGTTCTGCTGTGCACATGGTAATTTTTTCCTTTTCCTAGTTTGTATTTAAGTTTTAAATAATTTTTTAAAAAGCTTATCAAAGAGTTTCCTGTGTAGCCACACTGGTTTCTTTAGATCTCTCTTTAGGATCTCTCTTTAGGACTTTTTACAGCTTTTGGGAAGTGAGATCAAGGCTTTTTTTTTTTTTTTTTTTTGTCTTTCCTTTGACTTTTACAAATATTGATTTTGCAGAAATTATGACAAATAAAATTTTTGGTCATAATTACAGGAATTTTAAAATTTGTATTGATGCACATCATAGAAGTTAGGTAGCTCAGAGAGAAGTCTTGATGCTTGCTTGTAGTTACTAGGAGTTTGATTGAAGGAAATTATTACCTCTGGGACTCCTTTCTCTAATCCTACAATGCCTCTAAGGTAGTATATATAATCACATATATTAATACAATGTTAAGTGTCTTGAACCTGAAGATTTTCAAATGAATTTTTAAAAAGGATTCTTTTGTTTTAATCATTATTCTACAGAAAGGTTAGGTTTGTTTATTCTAACATTCAATTGTTTCCTATTTACTGTTATTTTGTGGTTACCAGAAGAGGTATTCTGTACTGCCTATATAACCTTCAAAATAATCAACTCTTGCAAAACTGATTGCATTTCAAGAGTGGCTGAAGGAATCCCATGCATAATTTATATCTCTTTATGCTTATAAAGTGCCTTGCATTGAGGCCACTTAGAAAGGTGTCAAATACATCTAAATAATTATCCTTAACTTTGTTACTTCATTTTTCTCTTGTTCCATTAGGGTTGCTAATCATGTCTGTATATATAAAAGGGGGATTCTTTAGTGTGGGGAGGGGTATTGAGAAGGATAGAGATAGAGAGAAGGGAATAAAGCTTCAATAGGGACAGGTTTGACCTAGATTCCCAGCTGCCCATTCTTTGAATATCACAACTCAATTAAATATGGAGGGGGAAGGGAATTTAACTTCCAGAAACATTGCATTAATTCATCCCACTATTCTCATCCTCTTCCTTTCCCAGACAAAATCACCTAAGTCCAAGTTGGTTGTGGACAGGCCACCTTCACATGCACATGTGCTGAGCTTCAAGCATGTATGCCTTTATTCTTCCTCGAGAAGAAGCTAATTTATTCTGCCACACGCTTCAGAAATGCTTAACCTTGTTATTTGATAGCCATGTGTTTCAGAGCTGAGGTAGGAGGAGCTGTTTAAACTCCTTTTTTGCTGAGAGAGAGATGGAATGTTAGAACTGAAAGGTTCTGTGACAGTTGGGGATGACAGTTGTGGGAAGACTCAGCTAACTGGAGGCAAAAGTGCCCAGGCCAGGGAGTTCTCAGAGCTGCCTCAGAACAGCATCCAAAACTGTAATTGGGCCAATACAGATTGCCATCGCCATCCCCCCACCCCCACTTTCCTTATTTTTCCCCCATCAGTTAAATGAGGGGGTTGGATTAGGTTTCCACAGTCCTTTCCCTTCCAACTCTCATTTTATGATCCTATCATTTGAGGGAAATTGATGAGCAGCAGAGTATTTTTAAAGGAACAAACAGTTCTGGAATATTGTAAATCTTGTCTTTCTGAGGTCTCTTTTGTAGTTGGCTGGTGAAGTGATAGAATGTTGGGCCTGATTCAGGAAGACTCATCTGAGTTCAAATCCAGTCTCAGATACCTACCAGCTATGTGACCTTACACAAGTCACTTTTTCCCAATGTCCTCATCTGTAAAATGAACTGGAGAAGGACATGGTAAATCACTTCAGTGTCTTGGCCAAAAAAATCCCAAATGGACTCACAAAGAGTCAGACACAATTGAAATGACTGAATAATAATGAAATCCTTGTCTTTCTGAGGTTTTTTTTTTTTTTTTTTTAAACATCACATGTCCTGTTTTAGGATCTGTACCTCAGATTTGAAAGTTTGGAGCTGGAAGAGATAACTATATAATCCAACCTGCTAGTTTACCAAGGAGGAATCTGGTATCCTTCGGGAGACTCTGTGATTTGTCCAAAGTCACACAGGTAGTCTATATCAGAAGTCAGGTTCTCTGTATCTAAAGTCATAGTTTTTCTGTTACAACACTAATAATTAATATTGAGATGTTAGTGTTAAAATGAGGCTCTTTCATCTAAAGTTTCAACCTATTAGCAGTATTTATCCACTATGTGAATAGAATGATCTTGCTCAATTCTATGGGAATTATGGTATACAGGTGTGACCCTCATCTTGGGCTCTAGAATGCTACACCAACAAGCACAGAACATAAACTTGGGTGGGTCCTTTAAAGCTGGAAAGGTTTCAAGTATATATGATTAAATGTTTTTCTTTCTCACATCACAGACCACTTAAGAGCAATTCATGCTGACCAAAGGTGAAAAGGAGTTGTGGCCTATATCAGTAGAGAAATAATCCACAGTACTGAAAATCCTGCATCCTTGATGTAAATATAAGTAGCAACACTATGGGAGGTAAAAGCAAAGAAAAATAAGAGGACATAGATAGTCTTCATGCTAAAGATGCAAAGTCCAAATATGCCCAAGATAAGAATAATATTTACATAAACAACAGTGAAACATTTTACTTTTTAAATACTATTTTTATTTTCCTCAATTGTATGTAAAAAAGACAAGGTTTTTTGTTTTGGTTTTTTGTTATACATGTACATTGATTTTTTTTTACGTATTTGCATATAGATTGTGTCAGGAGAGAAAAATCAGAATAAAAGGGAAAAACCACAAGAAAAAAAAAAACAAGAAAAAAAAAGTGAAAGTAGTATGTATTGATCTACATTCAGTCTTCATAGTTCTCTCTCTGGATACAGATTGCATTTCCCATTCAAAGATTATTGAGATTGCCCTGAATCACTGAACCACTGAGAAGAACCAAGTCTATCATAGTTGATCAACCTTGCTATTGCCAGTACAATGTTTTCCTCATTCTGCTTGCTACACTCAACATCAGTTCATGTAAATCTTTCCAGGCCTTTTAAAAATCAGCCTATTCATCATTTTTATAGAATGATAATAATCTATTACTTTCATATATCATAACATTCAGCCATTCTCCAATTGATGGGATCCACTCACTTTCCAATTCTTTACCACCACAACAGCTAAACAGTTTCAAGCAGTATAAAGCAATGTGGAACAATCAGAACTGGTTTGAGGAGGAGGGAAGAAAAGAAACTAGGGAAGATTCTGTAAATGAGGTGAATATTGAACTGACTTTTGAAAGCATGGGACATAGATTGGTGCAAGGAAAAGTGATAACATCCCATAGGAATTAGTGTCACAGATTCATATCTGAGCACTGAGAAAAGGGAATAAGAAATCTGCTTGGCAGCGCTAAACAGATAAGCTTGGTTGAAAACAAGAGAACCCAAATCATTATAATAATAACAAAAACTATAATGATGATAATGAGAATAGTCACTTATACAGTAAAGGTTTCCAAAGTGCTTTATATAAATTATCTCAGGTGATCTTCACAGAAGCTTTTGAAATCAGTGTTCTTGTAAAATCTTGATTTTACAGATGAGAAAGTAGAGTCTGAGAAAGATTAAATGAGTTACTGCCCAAGGTCACCCCATGTTACAGATGAGGATGGTTATAGTTATCCAGGTTCAGAATTGTTAATTGTTAATAATTGTCTGAAGTAGCACCTGATCTCAATTTTTCTTATTCCAAATCCTAAATTCTATTGGGCCACCTAGTTTGTCCAAGAGGGAGTGAAGGTTTGAGAAATAAGATGAGCAGATTGTCTCCACTGAACATGGCCTGTCCCATTTCCTTCACTACTTGTTAACACTGTTCCACTACACTACTCCTCTGAAATTATTTGCATTTAATGTATGTGTATGCTTACACATACATGTATATTTATATGTAATATCTTCTTTCATACATATTGTTTTTCTCCAGAAAAATGCAAACATTTTGAGAGCAAGAACTGTTTTTTACTGTATATCCCCAGCTCATAGCACAATGTCTGGCACATAAAATTTTTGTTGAATGAAATGGAATTTGAATTAGATTGGAGAGAGGGGGAGGATGGTAAGGAGCTGTAAGAATCAGGATGAAGAATTAGGATTTGAAAAAATACATTATAGGCACTTTCTTTCTTTCTTTCTTTCTTTCTTTCTTTCTTTCTTTCTTTCTTTCTTTCTTTCTTTCTTTCTTCCTTCCTTCCTTCCTTCCTTCCTTCCTTCCTTCCTTCCTTCCTTCCTTCCTTCCTTCCTTCCTTCCTTCCTTCCTTCCTTCCTTCCTTTCTTTCTTTCTTTCTTTCTTTCTTTCTTTCTTTCTTTCTTTCTTTCTTTCTTTCTTTCTTTCTTTCTTTCGCTATTTATGGGGCAGCTATGTAGTGCAGTGGATAGAGCACCAACCCTGAAGTCAGGAGAACCTGAATTCAAATATGGTCTCAGACACTTAACACTTTCTAGTTGTATGACCCTGGGCAAGTCACTTAACCCCAATTGTCTCAGGGAAGACAAAAAAGCTATTTATAGTTAATCTTTGAACAATGTTGTGGTTACCATATACAACATTGTCTTGGTTCTGCAAGTTTCATTCTGCATTATTTCGTCTTTCAATATTTTTCTAAGACTAACTATAGCTCATCATTTCTCTCAGCACAGTAGTATTCCATCAATAACAGCCTCTTGAAAATGATGGATCTACTCAAGTGGAAATAGGAGAATGGAGTCATTGTGAAAGTGCAGGGTTGAAAATTCTGATTGAACAGTCATCCATGACTTCTAAACCATGTCATCATAAGGAGAAAAAAGTGGAAAGAGCATTACATTTGGAATTGGAGAATATGAATCCAATTTCCTACCTGTATGACTCTGGGCATTCATTTGGACCTCTTTGTGCTTCTGTTTCCCCATGTGTGAAATGAGGTTGTTTTTGAAGATCCCTTCTAACTCCTATGATCCAATGACAGTGAAAGATAAATTGAACATAATCTGACTTCACAATCTGACCCTTCTGGGTTGGCTTCACATAATTTCCCTTCATGCACTCTTTGTTCCAGTTAAAATGACCTACTCATTTCCCAGAGCTGGCATTCCAATTTCCACTTCCATATCTTTAGCACAGGCTGTCTTCCACTCCTGGAGTGCCCATGCAGTGTCAAATAATCATGCATATGTTTTAGTGCTTCTGTGTTGCTGAATTTAAGTAGAATTTACAAGCTCTTTGGGCTCGGGGACCATTTTTCATTTTGTCTTTGGATCTCTACTTCCTAATTCAGTGCTTCAGACATAATGAAAATTTCTTGTTGAATTGAAGAAATCTTAAAAGATTCCTATAAGATAAAAAATCCAAGGATAGAATTTTAAGAAAGTTGGAAAGTGTCAAATAAATGTAAAGGAGAGATGCAAAAAGAAACACATCAGTAGTAAACATTTCCCAGAGAAGCAGCACAATACAACAGATAATGAGCCAGCCTGGAAGTTGGGAAGATCTGTGTGATATGTCCTGGAAGTCAATGGAACAGTTCTTCAGATTCTAGTTGTCCCAGGCCTAGCTCTAAAATGAAGAATTACAAAGGAAATGCTAATCTGTAATGATAGGAGTTCCTCACATTGAGGAAACCATAGATCTGAACTAAGAAAAAAAAATTTCCAATATTACATACCTATTTTAACATTTTTTCCAAAATAAGTTAGATGTCATATGGGTAAAGGATTAGATATCTATAATTATCCAATTAGAATCAAACTCTTATCTAGATTATTCTCTTATTATTATGGCTATATTTTTGTCATAAACAATACAACTCATAAACATGGGGATTTTAACTTCATAAATAAGAATGCAATTTTCCATTAATTGAATATTCATATGGTAGCAGAGTTCAGAATGTTGGACTTGAAACCAAGAGAATGAGTTCAAATCTAACCTCAGATAATGTGTATAACTCTGGGCAAGTAGCTTTTCTCAGCCTCAGTTTCTTTATCTCTAAAAAGGTAATAATAGAGTTGTCAAGATGAAATGAGATGATACATGTAAAAAGCTTTGCAGCTCTTAAAAGTGTTAGATAAATGCTCCCTATTTGGTAGAACTGCTAAACTGGTTTTTCTTAAAGTGTAGTTCTTATCATGCTTCTTTCTTTTCTACCACCCAACCCTCCACATACTCCAGAGGCTCCCCTTTCCCTTTAGAATCAAATATAAACTAGTCTGACACTTAGATGTCTTCTTGACCTGCTTCCTTCCTACCTTTCTAATCTTCTTATATTATATTTCCCTGCTGTCTACAACACAAGCATATGGAGCTGCTTTCTCTCTGTACATGGGGATGCTCCATCTTCTATTTCCATTCTCTTGTTCGGCCTGTCTCTTGTACCTAGAATGTACTCCATCACGTAAACCTCTGGTACTCTCTGGTTTCTTTTAAAACTCAGTTTAAGCTGTGCTTTATACATGGAACCATCTCTGGTCACCCCCTTCCAAACTATCCTGTTTTCACTTTACACACACACACACACACACACACACACACACACACACATACACTGTAAGTTCCTCATTAGGATTCAAGCTTTTTTGGTCTCAGTAAGTAGTTAATACATGTTTGTTGATAATATAGCCAATATTCATATAGCACTTTTAAGTTTAAAAAACAATTTCCTCACAATTACCCTAAAAATAGTCATCACAGGTACTATTATTTTCATTTTATAGCTAGAGAAACAGGATCAAGAAGATTAAATGATTTGTCATGGTAAAGCATATAATATTAAGGGCAGGATTTGACTCTGGGGGTCTCTACCCTGAGCATGACGTCCTAGGTGAATGTCAGTAGATTTAATTCAACAAATACTTAGTACAGGATCTTATAGTCAATATTTAATATGTGCTGGAGGAAGAAGAAAGATAAATAAAACAGTGTCCCTGACTTTAAGGAATTTATAATCTCATAGTAGAAACAAATGTGTATGCAAATAAACATAACATTGACCAGATGAAAGTAACCTCACAATAGAGGTATCACATTGTGGGAGCCAGCCTGTTTATAGTATAAAGGGGATAGGCTTTAGATTCAAAGGTGTGGGTTTAAATATTGCCTCACACTTTCCTGATCTGTAAGAGGAAAGGGTTAGACTATGAGGTGTATGAGGTCCCTTATAACTCTGTATCTAGAATTATGGGAAAGTGCTCTGAAAAATTCAGAGGAAGTTTTCCTCTGGCTAAAAGAATCAAGGAAGATTTCATGAAGGAGATAATATTTGAACAAAGCTTTGAAAAGTGGATAATAGTTTTAGCAGGTAGAAATGAGGGTCTAGTGAAAGAAAACAGTATGAGTAAAAACAAAGAGATGGGGGAAAAGTAAAATGTGTTTAGAAAACAGCAAGAAATCCAGTTTGACTAAAACCTAGAGTGAATGTAGGGGAAGAGCAAAGGTTTTTATTAGACTATATCCAGCATATGAAAAGTTTTCAATACAAGTTAAAGAGGTTAGACTTTGTCTAGTGTAGCAATTAGAAGGTCTCAAAGATTGTTCAGTGCTGATGCTGAAATGATCAGGTGTATGAATTTGTCCAATAGGGGTACTTGGTTTCAGAGAGTGGAATGAGAAGATATAAGGACAAATTATAGGAACTCAGATTCTAGCTTGACACAAGGACAAAGTTCCTAAGATAGTGGGTTGATCAAGGAATTGCCTAAATGACATGAGCAGGATATAGGGAATTGAATCTCTCAATAGAAAATGTAGAAATGCTCATTTTTTTTCATCTAATCTATTTGATTCTCACTGGGGATGACTTCTATGGATCTGAACCACTCCTTAATTCAGCTCCCCTTATACCAATAGAATTGTCCCAAAATAAAATGGTCTGTTTGGAAGTGAGGTGGGAGAGAGAAAATTGGGGAAATAGTGAATTCCCATCACTGAAATTCTTGAAAAGACAGGAGGAGCCCTTGTTGGGGATGAAGAGTTAGAATATTGGAGAGACTCAATTCAAGTAAAGAGTTGAAGTTGATGTGGTCAAAAGAGGAATAGAAAGTAGGTAGTTGAGACAAGATATTTTAGCTACAAGATTGACTTAGTGAATGAATGCAGATGAGGGGCAAAAAAGATAGGAATGAGACAAAAAGTATAAGAATTATAGGACCATTAATAACAAGAAAGAAATTAGAAGAAGGAGCAGGTTTTGGCAGGAGTGAAGGGACAAGTGCTGAGTTCAACTTTGGAAATGAACGTGGTAGAATATTTTGGTAGAAATAGCTGGCAGATAGCTAGAAATTCAGAGTGGAGATCTGGACTTTTTAAAAAAAAATGTATTTTCCTCATCCTTGATTTTGGTACAATTTAGTCTTTAATATTTCCTATGGAAAATAAATGGGGATTGGTCACCTTTATGTATACTTTTTCCTGTTTTACCTATTTGTGGAACTGGGCTATTAATTTGACATAAGGCCATGATAGTTCATGGTTGCCTATTTTCATTAAGTCCAAAAAGGTATAATGATCTAATATAGATCTGTGTAGTTATTTAACATTTTCTTTAGTTTTTTGGTCTTCGAAGGCTAGATTATTCCCTCTGTTCCGTCATTTCTTTCCCAAACTGTAGAAGAAACTATGAGAAGTACAGTGTCCAGAGATGAAATACTGTCCTTATAGGTCCTTAATTCCTCCTTCTAAATCTTGTATTGAGGTCTTTTTCCCTTTCCATAATGTTCAAAATGATTTGCCCTTTTATGAATGCCTTGAGAATATCCCACAAAGCTAACGGTAAGGGAGCAGATGCCTCATTCAATTCCAAATAGAAGGAAATCTGTTGTCTCAAA